>NW_019213269.1:452981-714246 GCF_002532875.2 Varroa jacobsoni | reverse complement strand
ATATAATTGGCTCTTTACTGCTTGCTTTTTTCAATCAACTTGAATCAGTATTAAAGGGAGAGCAGGCTTTTTATTTTATTTGTGTACTCACTTTTACAATCGAGCCGGCACTTTTCATACCATCAAATATATTATATCTGTCAAATAATTTTTTCGTACACTTAAACTAAAAAAATCTCTAAATTAAATATTGGCTTCTCAAATTTTAAAACACCCTGTAATAGTATGTTTTTAACGACGATGCTTTTCTGCAGCGGGCATGTTTAGAATCTTGCCTACAAGCTTTACTATACGACTACCAGATGGCGCCACCCCCTTAAGACGAACCCGTTGTATAGTCGACGACGTGCAACATAATACGACGGAGCGGCCCGTTGGGTCGAACCCCGATTATATTACGCAAACTTTTCTCTGAGCCAATGGCTAGATTTAAAGTATAAACACTATATATGCCCATTATATTATTATTTGGGAAGCATGGACTGCTTGGATGTGGACTGGCATGGATTCTCGTGTTAGGATACGACGACCAGACTGTAATGATTAGGCATAAGAGATCATTTTAGTTTTTTACAGTTTACGATTGAAAGATACAATAGAACGTTTATGCGTGCTTGCTGCAACAATCTTTTGAGTGGTTTTGCAAAATTTTCATTATGGGCGTTTCGCAGTACACATCTTTTTCTATCTTTTAGTTGGTGGACAGACCTCAGACGCACTATATCTCTCCCCGCGACGACTGTGTGAAAGACAGTCTAATTTAATGCCGCTATTATCCAACTATTTCAGTTTTTTCGACGAATACACTGGAGGTATATTAATGCAGGTGCTAAGTAAATATTTCTAGCGAGATTGCTCCAGATATTTTGCCGCTTCGAAAGCTCAAGATGAGCATGATAAGAATCTATGTTGAATATTGTTTCGAAGTATCTTTCACTCCCTTTTAAGCGAAACCCATAATTGAATAGACGAAAGGCTCGTTAAACTTGTCAATGGCAGTGCCGCTAATATTGCAAAGTCTGATTATTTCCTTAACGCCTTCACCGTCATGTTGGCAGATTCGGCCGCTGTAGATTATCAATCAGGTCGTCTCCCGCTGTTCCTCATCATGCTGATGATAGTAGATCGGTAGTATTCGCTCAACCTCAAAGCAAACATCCGAAACGGTCGGTCCTTGCTGATCGTCCTTACGCGTCGGTCAGCCCCTTTAACCGTTCGCATTTACCGCATCAGCTAAGTACAGGTATAGCGGCAACGACAACAACTACTGGATCATGAGCTAACAAGAGAATCGTCAACAACAGAGACCACATACACTGCCAAATCGTTCAATTGGCGCTGCCTTTTTTTCCTTCACAGCTGGTTTGTTGATGCATTATTGCCACCACTACGCCTATGGATGCTTAGGTTGTTAAGATGTATTACCTTTAAGAGATGACCACAAATTCCTCGGTTGTTTGATCCTTTTCCATATATTTATTTATACGTTCTGCTCTATCAAGTCGGTCCCGATGACTTGGACCAGCATAGCGGTCGGTTGCTAACGGTCGATTTCGATGGGTCTGCCCACTTTGCTTTTTCACCCCTAACCACGATAGAAATCTGGTAGGTCGAACCAGGGCCGGATAGATCTCTTTGAGCCACAGCTCGCTTTGCTAGCTCCGTGCTGGCACCCACAGCGCGACGGACGAAGCCCGCTTTTTTTAAATGAGAAAAAAAGTTTCGCGGCGTCCAAAATTGTCTCTCTGATGAGGCTGTTTGTAGCCGTCTCTGCGTACGCGCGTTTGTATATCTGTTTATCTATCTGTTTGACACCTCGTGCCTCTACCAGCCTGAATGGCTGGGCGATTGGGACGCTATGGCTAACCTGGCTGGTCGACTGTTTGCCTCGTCGACTGCTCACAAATTTTCAATTTACACTTGTTTCCTTGCGGCTGTGATGTACATCACTGAATTCGGCAATTTGACCCCACACTCGTTTGTGTCCATTAGCGGTTCTTCTTGAGTCGGGAAAAAAAACCGGTGGTAGTGGATGGAGTAGGCCGGCAGACCGATCGCTCAGTCGAGCCACGACGACGACACCGTCCGAGCCAGGCTGGCTTGTTTGAGGCATGTGGAGAAGCGTACGAAGAACAAAATAGAGGGACTTTGCGCGCGTACGTGCGATATCGGCGCGCCGCTGCTGTTGTTCCCACTGAGCGAACTCTCAAAGCAAACAATTCCGACTCTCGTAATATCCCGTCGCGAGACTTCTGCTCTTGCTGTGACTGATGCTGTTGCGCGTGCTGTCGCACTCACATAGAGTTTTATAGTGTTGTTTTGTCAGCGCGGCTTACTTCTGTACGTTCCTTTTTTCTCTCATTTATTCTTCCGAAAAATCAATGTGTCGTATTGAATTAGTCTTTACGCAATGGCGACGCCGAAGGCGGGTATCCTTCTCAAAGGATGGCACGCCAGGAACGGCGATTCATGACGGTTAAACCATGCGAATCTAGTATCTGTGCGAAATCCTCTCCTATTCGTGCGTGACGCGATCTATGGTAGCTCAGTCATTTGATTGTTTGCACACAGAAGCTGAAGTTCGACGTAGATCCAATCAGCACGACCGCGATATGAAGACCGCTCGCGGATTTTCTGAGGTACTCACTACGAAAGCTGACAAATTAAATTAGTCGTTTTATTTTATGAATAATCGCTATAGTTTTATGGATTTTGTGATCAAAGCAGGATAAGAAGAATGTATTTATGTGAAGATGATGCTCTTAGCAGCAAGGAACCACAGGTATTTGCATACACTAGAAGCATTGTCAATATGCGTAAATTATTTTAATGTGATAGAACAAAAATAAGTGAGATGAATAGGAATGCAGGGAACGTTGTTTTATGCCAACATTTTCGAAGAGATTTTCTTTTACAAAATAGGGCTAAAATAAATCGTGGAGTGTTACGATAGAAGGCCAAAACTTTGCAGGTTGAATTTAAGCTGCAATTAATACCTGCCCTAAATGATATCGCCCGCGTGGTTCTAAACTAAGTTGCTAACAAAGCTTTTCACTTATATTCAATTAGGAACACGCTAAAAGTAACTACTAGTCACTTGATTTCTATCGACTTCCTAAGCAAAATATTGTTAAATATAAATCACACAGAAGTGTCGTGCTTAAGTCGACTTCAAATGAAGGAATTTATGAGTATGAACAACAGGGGGTGACCGTATTCACCGATATGTGGGGTTTAGTACAGGCGACATTTAGCGCAATGCTTTACAGGTTAACTTCCAAAAAAAACTAAACAAAATAGAAAATCATTAATCAGCAACCCAAATTAGCTGTGTCTTTTACCTCAGGATATTCATTAACGTATGGCGCTCGCAACCATTTCAGCAGCTACAATCAGGCTGATAAACTGACGGAAAAAAAAAGCCGAAAAAATAGATGGAGCACGAGGCAGGCAAAAAGATGGTCTTGATCAATTGGTATCCTGTCAATAATCCGATAAGTTTCCTTCGATTCATTATCTATGCAAACAGACCTAGCGCCTGATATTATACACCCTTCGAGTATGTGTTAAATCAAACAAAGAGAGCGTGTTTTGGTTTAGTAGGCCCTGATACCTGAAAAGTTAGGCACGCGCGAACGGATTGATGCGACAAGCCTTTGTCGTCTAGTATACGGAAATACCCTAAAAAAACTAAGAGCATTTCGAGAACAGAGTGACCCAACGAGAATATGTAAGCAACGGTTTATGAGATATATAAGATAACAATGACTGTAAATGAATAAGAGAATAGCTAGACCCATTTACTATAGTAGATGTCTAGACAGAAAAAGCTGTTTCTATAGCTTTCGTAGACGGACGTGTGCACGTAAGGATTTTGCCATTACTGATCCTTTTCCTGTTTGTTTCTGCAGTCAATCGATAAACATAAACAGACAATTTATTGTTAGTGAAGGACGTCAACGGGGATGATTGTCTCTTAGGGACTCAAAGAATTTTAGAAACCTGCGTTGAAACCGTCAACAATCGATTCTACGAGCGACTTTGGCGTAGGGGCAGCGGCCGGTTGAATGCTGTTATTCAATGGCTGTCGTACACGACGAACATCTTCTGAGATAGGCATGTATTAATCAGGCATCCCCGTTCATCCTGCATTACCAGGATGTACATCTTTCTTAGCTCGGTATGTATATCAGTTCATATGTGGCAATGTTACACGTGCTTTGGTTTTCGTTTATTGTCGCCTCTGCACTTCCCGTCCACGTCCATACTATTATATATGCCATTGTTACCTAAGACAAAGCTTCGTATACGCTATAATTCAGTCTACAATAACCGAACGCAACAGAACGACAGCGAACTAGAGAATAGAATGAAGTAATGTAGTAGTGCTCATCGTAGAGAAAACGTGAAGGCGAAGACGAGCCGGCCTCAGTGCCTTCAGAGCGGTCGCTACCCGCCCTAGTAACTGGGCCAGCTCTTGGCTTAGATTTTTGCAATAGCTCTTAGCGGCGACCTATCCCACTAATGTTCATTGCCCGAAGTTAAAGCTCAACGTCGCGTTTGAAAATACGCGTACGCTCTATATCGGCGGCTGTTTGAAGCTTCTAAGGGACAGCGAAATGGCGAGAGAAAAAGCGACAATTGGGAAAGGGTAAACTAAAAAAAACGGGGAGCTTCAGAAATTAAAGAAGTTAATCTGTGAGTTATGGCAGTGTCGTCGGCTCTGGGCTTTGGTTTGATCAGGCTGTGCGCGGATGAAGGAGACAGAGAGCCCATACGTACTTAGCACCATACATGTCTGTATTGTATGACGGTGCATTTCTTTTTCTGCTTCTGCCTTTCCTTCTCTCTTTCTCAGCTGCGTCTATATTTTCATGTGAACGTGTCTAACGCCTCAGTAATTATAACGGCAGACATAACGACGATAATAGCAACATCGGCGTCCGCATTAATAATAAAGTTACCTACATTTTCTGCGTGGCGTACTGATTGAAAGCGAGCGCCGAAATAATTACGGAGCTCGAGGAGCAATAGGTGTAGAGCACGTCGAACCCGGTCTGCTTTCCGCGCTGCTCATTTCCCCTCCTCCAACCGACCCTTAGACCCCTCCTCCCCCAATCCGGAGCGTCCGTCTACGTCTTATCTGCATCCTTCTGAGTTTCTTTTAGCTTGACTTGGCAGACTGAAGGAATGCGTTCACCTGTGTATTTATTATGGGCTAAGCCATCGAATAATAATGGCGATGGCAATGCTGATGTGAATGTCGATGATGCTGATGATAGTTAGTTAGTTAGTTTTCGATAGAAATCACTCCGTTTACACTTGGTTTCACAATTTCGTTAGTTCTATAGCTTAGCGTTGCTTTACGTTGGCCCCGTTGGTGTTTACCGTCAGCGGCTGGTGCCAGCCAACCAGCTAGCTGAACTGCCATGCGATTTACTGATCCTTCGAAACAAGCATATAAAACAGCGATTGCTATAAGGGCAGGAACTAGCTCATGGGCCGATACAAGACACGTAAGATCGGTTCGCCGACATCGGGTCTACTGACTGGAGATTGCTTTTGACGGAAAATTACACAACGGATCGCGCCTGTGAAATACGAGAAACACTCCTCTGTATATAATGAACTGGCGATAAGTCACTCGCAGATTTTGAGCCCTCTCTATAATGCTGCAGACGAAGTACATTCGGGCCAGCTCGCATATCTAAGACGTATAGATCAATTGTTTTTTTTAATGCTTTTCATGGAACTACGAATACGGAAAACGTTTTGCAAACAACAGAACAGTATGCGTTTTTCGTTAAGTGAGGGATGCTCAATGTATGCCGACCAGTATGAGAACTAACGTAACAGCATAATGAGACCTGGGCTAATTTTACATTGTTTTATTAGCTAAAATCGTCTATTTGCATTGTAGAGGCACTGGGAACGAGTTAGTCGCGCGTGTTACAAAGCGTATCTAATCTATAATTGTACCCGTTTAACATATCGTCTTTGAAAGAAGCAATAACAATCACGATAAGAAGAACTGTCCTAAGTATCTTGATAGTTTTTTTCCCTTAGATCTTCTGGTAGCTCAGGAAGCCGTCGTGTAGGGAAGGTTTCTGTGATGACGATTATGGTTCGTGTCCAACTATAGATCGCGCCAGCGAGTTTAAGGCACCATGCTTAGCTTGTAGCAATTGCTCTTCGCTTAAACATTCAAGCCCTAATCTCGCACGGTTCGACGAAATGTTAGAGAAAATTCAACTTAAACGAATTATGCTTGTCGACTTAGTTAGCGTCGTATTGATTATGTATAATCTTCTCTAGCTGAGGTCACAGTCTGCTTCCTGAAGATGCTTGTACTCTATCTAGTTCTAATGAATGTTTTGACTTTTTCGAGCGAAATGACTGGTATTGATAAAACAAATTGTAAAAGCTTCCAATTTTGCCGTTTGAAACTGCTCTAATCTAGTATTAGGCAGCTGAACTCCAGTACGAAACAATGGCTGATATGATCCAACTTCGGGGACCTACATGTGTCTCAGAAATGTAGGATTTCTAAACTGATACGTTATCGAAAGGCTGTGACCCCTTTAAGACCGTAAGACTTGCTAGTCTTCGGCAAGCGTACCTCTTTTTCCCTTTACAGGAGTTGTCCTCAGCGGCTGTATCAAATAAATTATGCCCGATGTGCCGCCTGCCAAAACATATACTCGCTGCTTTAATAATTTACATTTAAACATCTATATAAACATGTGACCATTCCGGCTGTCAATGTAGATTTCGTAATTTACATGGAATAGGCCATGTTTCAAAATTTGGATGGTTAGGTCGTTTTCTGAATGCTCAGTACTGATATGCGTAGAAGAGCTACAGCGCTTCATGAGCCTATTAATATGACTATAAATAGTCTGTAGATGTAAGCAAGGCAATGACATTTTACCAAATTTTACCGGAATAAAAAGTCGTCGAGTAAAAACTACAACAACAGAAAAAACCGGTCCACGTTTAATGTTCCTAGAGATGTTTGCTAGCTTGAAACATTAGGACCGAAAACGTTTTATGTAAGTCGTTAACCGAGTTGCTAATTTTGATCCATTGTATAGTACTACGTATTCGATAGAGCTATCAAATGAAAAAGGTCAAACTTTTTTCTCGAAGGCGGCATGGAATATCTACATTTGACCGGCTATTTTCTGGTATCTTCAGTACAAGTCAACGCACTCATCCCATCTAATTAGAGGTGGATCAATATGTAATGTTCCCTAATCCTGTGTAAATTTTGCGGTTGTTCCATGTCGACTACAGTGTCCTTTTCGAATCGATAAATGGAAGCAAAATAGCAAGAGCATTGACGTCAGCGGGCAAAGCTATAAGGACAGGACCACCTGAATGAATAAGCAAACGACACTTGTTTTCCGTGACCCAATAGCGTACCTTATCCAATTCGTGCAAGGAGGTCCCCACGAAATTCCCGCCAACAGCGCATACGGTACGGTCCTCGTAGACGACTTGGGTGTTCCACTCGTTTCTGCGGCAACAGCTATACTCATATATATATCGATTCATCGAATGGTCAGACAGACGTGTTCGAATCCCAACACACAGTTAGAAAGCAATAACGAGTTAACGATGGCATGCTAGAAGTACCAGAGAGCTTTCAGACGGGATCGTTGTGAGATAAGACAAGTGCAAGTACGACGGTGGTGGATGGTGACGACGACTGCGCCACGATCATGGTTTTGTGCACGACTGGCTGTTGTGCGTCTGGAGTAGTGTCAACATTTAGCCGCAAGTTTACATTATCGAACACTTCAATACATCATCGGATCCAGCTGGCTTGGATGCTGCCGCTGCTGTTTTGCGCTACTTTTGCGCAAAACCATGTTGGAGAACTTATTCTATATATGCGGCCAGCTGGGAACTTTACTAAGATAGACGACACTCGAGCAGTGTCCGAACGGTTCATACATACGTCCGATTACGTGTAAACGACGTCGTGCTAAGGTTGCTTGAATCGTGTAATGTCGTTCGCGTAGCGATAACTGCGCCTGCTCAGTCGTATGGATCTACGCATAACAAGGCTCGGTAAGGAAGATAAAGGAGATCTATTGCAGGTGGCTAACGACGAAACGGACGTATGAACAAGCGAACGAACAGCAGCGGCGAACGCCTAGAAACAGCAGGAATCGGCCGCCTCTTCCTTGTAATAGTTTGGGTGCTTCGTTCAGTCGCGAACATGATTCGTTTGATACTGTTGTGACATTGGTTGTACTTACGACACGCATAGCGCTTCTTTAGTCTAAACGCTCGTAATGGCTCTGAAGTTAACTTTTAAGGTGTAACAAAAACATTTCGAATTCAATATGAGGGCTGCGCCGAGTCGATGCCCGGTCGCTCACGGACGTACTTCTTAATCGCTGTTCGTCTGGGTAAGACTGACTTGCATGGGAGAGCTCATCTCGTCTCATTGAATGGGAATTTGTTGTCGCGCTCGCGTTGACGAGGATAAGAACGATGGTCCTCAATGTTGCTGCTGAAGTCACTCATGTTATTAATAAAGATTTAGGAATAGATTTGTATGTGTCGCTACGTGAGGTATGTCACACTCCCATAAGAAACCATTGGCGACAAGCAAAATCTTGAGATAGAGCTACATCGAAAAGATTACAATATATTGGTAGTGAGAATAATGCTAGCGGGGAAAGCAGCAGTTAAGTATCTAGTGTAACATTTAGATGACGCTACTAGCTATTTGACATAGATTACGACAGTTGCAACTTAACGCCAACAGCCCGCTAAACTTACGTAGAACTTGATTCATTTACTCACACGTACCGTGCACTTTGTGTTTCTCGCCAGAGCTGCGATAGTCTGAAGACTAACTGAAGACCATTTCAGTTGGTTAGGAAATACTACCAAGCACGAACAGATCGTTTCCGCTTAAACCATGGAAAATTATAGAAAGTTAGATATAAATAGAAGAAGCATCTTCTAAATTTGAACCATTCGCACAAGCAGAACATAACCCTATTTAATAAACGTCTCTGTGTATTGCCAGCTGAATAGACACAACATAGTTTCATCAATTCAAGTTTGTCGTGTTTTTTTTTTTTTAGTTTTTCTTTAACGCGATAGCAGATATGAAACCTAAAGTGTAGAACTCCAAATAGCCTTTACGCCAGTGTTGCATGAGCCAATCATCAGCAAATAACAGACTACCAAATTAAGACCTGGTTCAAATATTGCAAATGGTACACAGTTCGAAATGTTTTTGTTTATACCCATATACGTTTACAACGCATACAGTCAGTACATAAGTAACACACTTATGTCTATCCGGATAACTTGTTGAGCTCGTCATTATCTATGATAACTCCTTGACAGATCAGAGCAATATTTCGAATTATGCAATATGATAAACGGAAATAAAAAAAAAAAAAGAATAGAAATCTATTTAAACTAAAGCGACTGAGAGGTACGCAATTCAATCGATCTGATTAGGGGCCCCATATCCGTCGATTCGATAAGTGGGCTGAGGCCTTGCAAGCATGAAACAAATTTAGAACCGATAAAGTAATACATCTGAGCTCAACTTTTGTGATTTGGCTGCTCGTACGTCTAAGCGTTAGAAGTTTATTAAACTGATTGATATAGGCACCGTGATTTTGAGCCGAGATACAGGCATAAAGGGGAACGGACATCTAGCGCAAATATTAGCCCGACGTTCTAGCGAGATGTCAATCTAGACAGTTGCATCTACCAAGATAATCGAACAAATATTGGCCTGGCAACAGCAAACGGCCAAACGACAGGTTGGCATTGTAAATAAATGTATATAGAATGATCGTTGTCGATATACTGATTATTCGAAAATTCAACGACGTTCAGACAGTGGTTCTTCTATTCTATTAAATAAAAATCACTCAGATATATACTTAAACGACCTGTATACAGCTGCATTCTGCAATAAACAAATTCTTTTACCTTAGTTTAAATATTATGGTGTCGCTGAAGGTGTGGGACATTTTTAGACGTTGGCATTTTAAGCAGGGCAAATTCGAACGTGCTTTAACGTATCCGCCTCTACCGGATGACCTTTCCGAGGATTATTAAGCGGTTGAAGTTGTATGAGGCAGACGTCGGAGACGAGAGAATCATTAAGAACTTCTCGTTTTTTCCTTAATCACCCAAAATGGCTAAATTCGAGACGGTTACAAGCTGGCCATGTTTCTAGAAGATGGTTCAGATTTGAGACCTGCATTTAGTTTCAGCTCGTGTGCGGAAAATAATTACCAGCTGAACTTGTTTAACTTGTCTTTAATTTTAAGTGTAACACGAAATAGTCTAGCTGTCTAAATGTAAATAGTATATATATAAAGTTAAACTCAAAGCGGTGCTGTGGATCAGGAGGCCGGTAGCTGTCGTGCAAAACAGGCGACATTGTCGGCCCTGTTCATGGCATAACCTCATTTTAAAGTATATGAGAAAATCGTCAAATGCTCTACAAAAGTCAGAATATTATATATGGAACATCGTGTTTAATTTAAGTGGCTGTCTTTACGCCTGGAGCTCGGCTGGAAATAGCTATTTTTTAAGGTAGACCAATGAACAAACATTCTTAGAGGATAAACTGAAATATAGAATCTACTGAAAAATCTACATACGGTGATGTCATGTTTAGTCAGCGGATTATGTTCAGTCATAACTTTGATGGCCTATCTATGTAGCACGGACCAAGACGCTGCTCTCTAACTCTATAGTCCTTACTAAGTAAGTACCTTGTCCGACAAAACAAAGTTCAAGTTTATATGAGACAGCTTACGCGGAGAAATCAACTAGGCAAGGGCGGGCTGCGTTACGGAGCATTGATTTGATTCAACGCAATTTGAATTTACACCGCGTGTGCACCTTTGGTACCCTGCTGTGTTCGAGCAGTTTCGTTGAAAAGCGGCAAATTTCGATATAGTATGTGCATAAAGGACATTTATCAGCGGTCGAACCGGGTCGATAAAAGGACGGAGATTACTTAAGGGCCATAATAGCAGCGGCTGCACTTCGGCTTCTTCGATGTTGCGAACAAATCAAAAGGGGAGACTGCCGTAGATTTGCAGTCATAAAACCAGTGGCATTAACATATCAAGATCATGACAAACGCGCACAGTTTGTTCCACGCGTTCTCCTTGAAATGAATTTAGAAAATACGAGAACACACATGGACGCTGTGAAAAAGTTTTTTTTTGATGTTTCCATATTCGAGTATACTTCTGTGTGTTTTTTAATAAAATGTTCATTCTTGTCATCCTACTACTATTATTGATATTTGTATCTTACGTTAAATAATGGCTTTATCAAGTGAGTCGTATCGTTCCATACTCGTGTTCTTTATTAGACACGCGATGTTTTCAGCAAGTCAATAGTATCGTCGAAAACGGCGGCGACGCAGCGTCGATTAGTGCTCAAACTTTAACTTGCTACGAAGTTGAACTTTCAAAAAACGCAGAGTGAGTTTTTGAGTTAAGCTGAGGATAAGTTGAATTGAACAAATACCTAAAATTTCAGCTCGACACGAAAGCAGTTAGCTCCCTTCTTACAAGCGAGAATTTTCGTCCAGACGAGGGAAGTTTGAGCATATCGTGCACGTTCAGTCTGTGTTCTGGTGATAAGCTCAGCTGCTCTTTATAATTATTTAATATTTATTGACACATACTGACGATATTCAATTACTCTTCTAACTCAAATTGCGGTGCCTCGTATGTTTAAGTAGAACAGTGAAAGGCATCTTGTGATATAATACTATCTGTCTGCTATCTAAGCTATGCTGTCAGCGAGGACAACAAAAGAAAAATTCAACTTAAGAATAATTTTTTTTCTGAACATACTTCTTTTTTTTTTTCGTCGAGATGGGTCAAAAAAGCTTCCATTATCAATTCTATTGTTAATACCTGTTGGAAGTAAAAATAATCACATCGTTTCTGGATCACGATAACAAGCACAATTTCTTCCCTCAGCCTTAAACGCCTCATTTCTTATCTGTTGTTGAAAGCATTTTAGAAAAATCTATGCGTGGCTAAAATAGCAAACTATCCAACTGATGACGGCAAACTTCAGCTCTGCTCGTTTAGACGGATGCAGCCTTGGCCACAGCAGAAATCTTCCAAAAATACAAAGTCATCACGGAAGCAGATCGTAGACCACAACAGATACGACGCGTATATCATATGTGCACTATCGCTGACGATGTATCAACGTTACAGTAATCTGCAACACAACTATTACCGCATTCATTTATGCCATTTTCAGTGCCCCCTGTGTTCCTTCCCACAAAACGTGCATCGACACACCAGCAGCACGGCACTCCCTAGCATGGTCGAGCGCGCTAGCACTGAGCTCGAATTGGGCCAAGGCCCGGTAAAATCCATGTATGTCCCCAGATTGTGGTCTGCTCCTGGGCGGGGCCAAAGAGGCAGTCCAGATAGGGAAACTCCGCCCACACCATCGATCGAACAAGTCGTGAACAGCCTTTTACCGAGGCAGCCTAACAAAGAACATAGATCCCTTTGGATCCTGAGTATATCGCTTGAGGGGACCGACTCTGGGTATCTCCCCCTCGTTCAGAGATCTTTGCCGAGGTCCCTTCAACACAACCGCTAGAGAGGCTCCCCTCAATCCCCTAGAAAGGGGAAGGGTAGGGCGTCTTGGCTCTCAGATAGGACATGGGCTTCTTTCCGCGGCAACGGATTGGGGTCGTGCAACGGGAAGAAGAAAGCAGACGGGTGAAGACACGAAAACCAGCTCAGCAAAACGGTCGAGTTCGACCGAGGTCGATCGACGCCCGAATATACGGCGAACGAGCCAGCCAAAGATATGGAGAACCGAGACTTGAGTTGTCGCTGAAGAGCAAGGAAGAGCCTTTCGCGGACGGACCGAACGGGACTGCAGAGGAACGTGCTGGGAGCTTAGAAAGGAGGCGCATACAAGCACGAAGATAGCGGCTTCGTGGCCCACACGCACTCGCTTCTATACAGACACTCACAGACTGACGCATACAATACAACAGATACAGAGGAGAGCGTGCTACGACGTTTATGACACGATTACCCTGCCTCGAATGGCTCAGACAGCGGCGAAACAAAATCAAATATCTTGGGTCAGCAGAGGCGTAGTGCATCTCATCGCTAAACCTAACAGATCGATGTAATGCATATACTTTCGTTAAACGTTTCAGACATATGTGCAATAGTGACTAGTAATTTCAATGCGTATATGTTTGTTATGTGAAATACGGTGCACCCATACACTATTTCCGTGTGTCGCTAAAATTCGGATGATACATGTGTAGGTACGTATAGCTTTCATGTAGAATTGTGTACAAGTACCGCTCGCTTTTTTAGAAAGCATTTTTTTTTTTAAATAATTAGATACTCCCTGTTAGTACAGTTAAATATGCGGTTGTTTCGTCTTATAATACGGGTTCGTATACTTCGACCCGATTTCGGCTCAGATATCTTTTCTTATCTAGCTCACTTTTACTTTTGCTTCGGATATAATACTAACTGATCTACGATGAACTATGCATACTTTCAGATAATCAAAAGTTTAATCAAAGCTTAGATCTTAATGGAGCCTAACATCTTTTTGCGCGTATGACTCTAAGGTTTAGGCGCTCGTAATTTCTAGCGGAGAAAGTCCAATTCTTCGAGTAGGTTTTTAGGATGGGACGTTCACACGAGAGAGAGATAAAAACTAATCTGTTCAGGGTAGCTGCAGGCTCTCATCACGGCGTGCCAGGTTCGTAACCTTGAAGCTCAGGAAGAATAATATTTCAGAACGATAAATGGGTTTGTCAACGATGTTGTGTTTAACGTCGGATACCTAATTACGAGAGGACGTTCTTTTTTCGCTCAATGAAAGACTCATAAAACCCAATACTAAGATAATAAAAAATGTCCACATTAAAACAGGCTGTGGGCCTGACGCGTTTCTTTTCTTGGAATTATTCAGTAAACTCGGTAAAGAACATACAAGTCTTTTGTACAGCAAGATCAGCTATGGAGTTATGAAATCAGGACAGACGTCGACCGTGCAACTCTCCTAGATACAATTCACTCTAGCGAATATTAGCATGCAAACCCGGCTCCTTAGCAAAGCGCTGTTTAACACAGAATAACGTTAGTGACGCAATTTTATGAGCGAATATATCTAACGAGTTTAAAAGCAGAATCACAATACGTCCATGAGGCCAAGCCTGCTTCTGTTTTCGCCAACTCTAACTTTCCCAACTAAAACCAGGCCGTTATTTTTAGCATTGCTATCGACGCTATTAGGATGATAATGTTTCCCAGATATTTTCATTGACACCCCACCGACCAGTTGCGTTCTTTGTTAAACATACAAAGACACATCCGTGGTTAGAGCCAGGGCTCTGTGCATCCATGTCCCGGCAATTTCCGCAAGGCGCATGTTTCTAGGTAGTAGAATATAGAACGAATTAGTAGCAGCCTTTAACAGGCGTGCAACCTGAAGTGTGGTGACTTTTCTGAAGTTCCCACACATTCCAATGCACTCATCCCTCGTCCACTTCAAATCCGTTGTCCATCTTTCGCTGAGAGATTCCTCAGGACCTCTGCACGCGCTACTCAACATTGGCAGGTGACGCTGATTCAACAAACATATACAACGATTCTCAGGCTATTCCCAGCGGCAGGACTAGCAGCAGTAGTAATGGAAATAGCATCAACCAGAAATGGTTGAACCCTATAAATAGCGACTTTCATAAGATCCTAAAGCCAGTGGGATAGGCAGATCATTATGGCATAAAACGCGCTCTACAAAGGAAAGCATCGATATGTCATGCAAATTTCGTAATGATCCTCGGCACTGGTGGGCGGCGACTACGTTAAGCAGCTAACTGTAAGGTCTCTATTTTTTTTCTGAAGGCAACAATCTCACAAACTGGTGATTGATCCCTGCTCACTCGCTACCTACACATGTACAAATAGTGACAAGTCCAATGGGGGGCTGGGGAGAATGAAGAACTCTATATAAGCGAATATTAGATGTGTCTATAGATATTAGATGGGGGTATACATCTCATGAATGGCCTGAACCAGTATAGCGTGATTTCTTCCCCATTTGAACAGGCTTTCCATGGCTAACTATTACATTGTAGTGTACTTCAGGATACTGGGTTTGTGCTGGAGTTTGGCTGTATTTCCACACAGCTAACGGTTATTTCTTCGGTCGATCCACCAGACTATCCACCATGAGCATTCTTCGGACGGAAACGAAAGCATTTCTCCACATAAAATTGCACTCGGTATCACGACATGCCGCAACGCCTTTCGTGTGCTTCACACATAACAAGTATGGCCATATTGACATCGGTGGCGCTGGGCTTGAACCATCTGCTGAGCAAGAGATTTAAAAGAGTGCTATTCTTCCCATGCGTGGATTGGTGGGTGTGTTTACTGGCGACGAGAGATATAAGTCTACGAGTCCCGTTAGAACTACTTATCATACCAGTCGTGCCGTCCTATTGAGTCTGGTCAATTTCCGATGTGTTTTAGTCTTTGTTACCGATGCTGCCTGTAAGGAACGAGTAGACCTACTGCTGAACTCAGTAGAATCTCTAAGTTAAGATCGATTACACTTTCGTTTCATGACTGAAACTTTCTATGATGTATCGTTTACAGAAGATGCGAGCACAATTCGAGAATTGTATGTTCGCAGTTAATTATGCTATGATCAACAAATGGAGATCTTTGCCATGGCTGTAGAGCGTTTACAGTAGTGTCCCGCAGCTGAGGCTCAACAAGCTTCTAGATTACTTAGTTTTTCAATAGCGGCTTACCATCTAAGTTGTAGGCACAGTATTTCGAAGTAATGCATCCGAAGGTTCTACAGATCTATTCTGGTCACGCTTTTCATAGATATCCTTACGTGAAGGTTATGACGATGCACACAAAAAGGTCCATCCCGGCGGATGAATACATACAATCATTCGAGAACTAGATGTAACCACATAAGTGATCATACAGTTTACTAGAGCTTCTAGAACACCATTCGACCGAAATGCCACAACACGACTAGTTTGAATATTGCCTGATGCTGGCATGAGCGCAGTCGTCCTATATGTTCACCTATAATTTGCGTACTATATCTTCTTTTAAACCGCAAGAGCGAATTTTCCCTCGAGTTCTAACAGAAAGCTTAGTGTCGAAAGATGATTACTTCACACCGCTCCGTTAACTTGTATACTGGTACTTGGCACGATATAGCCAACTGGTGAATCATCGATAAAAATATAGCGTTTCCAGTTGTGCTTTATTTTCACGTCTTAATATCTTGTACATTGCACGCGACGTACGTAAATGATTAGATAATAACTTAACGCTGCGGTGTTTTTCTTTGGTTGAGATCAGTCTTTTTGCCTGTCTGTCTCTCGTAAGCATTATGGTCCTCAATAGGCCTCTCGGTAAACAAGACACCGAGCTACAATATCAAAATATTTAACTGGGCGAACTCCCGAAGCAGTTGTCAATAGCACGCTCGCAACGGCTTATTCAGAACTGACTGTGTAGTCGGAATGGCAGTTCTGGTGGTGAACGTGCACCCTGGAAGAACACCATGCACTTCCCCCTGCACGGCCGCATCAAACACCCAGAAAAAATGAACGACCTTAAAAAACATCGCTGTCCTTTTTTGTGCCTCATTACGTCGTACTAGCAGCAATATTTCTGCTGCGGCGTAGATCACGGGAACGCTGCTATGACGAATACGACTTGCGACTGGGGTCGGCATTAGCCGGCACATAAGGGTCACTTTTAGCTGCTAACAAATTGGCGACAGAAAACGTCGAACGGACGTAATGCACGCCATTTATAAGTGCTCGAATGGCGATGGAGCTATCAACGATCGAATGATTCCGAAATACTTGCTTATTTTACAACAAGAAGATTCTAGGCTACTTATTCAATGCATGATTCGAAGTTCCTCAACCATCAAGGCGTCAATGCACACAATTCACGATACATCAAAGATTAACGACAATATTCAAGAAGATACTACAACTTAAACGCGAGGTATTGGGGTCGAATGTGTGCGGCGTATCGATTCGTTCCCTTAGTACGTAAACCTGCGTCTACGCAGGATTTCTGGCCGCATATTCATGAATGTAATTAATGGTACCTTTATGCTCAAAGTACTCTCTATACAAATAATTCAATATGGCGGAGCGCGCAAGGTTATATGACCAGAGGCAATCGTAGCTAAGCAATTATCAGTTGGCGGAAAACGGAAAGCGCTGACATCTCTGTCCGATTGTCTTAACTAACTAAAATTTCAGGTAAATAAAAAGATGCCTGGTGTTGTTTTAATTATATATAGTACCGATCTATACGGTTGGATTATATATGTCTGCTCGATCACGGATTACAAAAACAAAGCTTCTACAGTAGACAGGACACCCTGAGTTCTTCGATTTTTAAAGCCTGTTTGTGCGTACGTTCTCTCTTTCAAGTGAGTCACAGTAAAGTCTACATCTGCCGATTAATATAGGTTGTGTTCTCAATAGAACAAGAAGTGCGACAGTCAATACATGCGCCCACCATTGTCTCTAGTTATCTATCTCTATTGAAAGCTCCTAGCGACATTATCGATGCTAAAGCGGCTTGATGGCGTTCTGCTTGTAGGAATCTGTAATTCTGCCTTCTGGTTCCCCAGGGGTACTAGTGTGGCTTCATTAACACCTAGCAGGGTTACGATGATATCGCTTTTAGCAGCGTTGGTTTTGTACAACAAGTCCCATCAACAAAACGATAACAATGAAAACAACGATACTATCAGTATAAACATTGGCATCATCGTTATTACTTTGCCCTCTTCCGGGAGTATTTCCATTGTCCTCCGAAGTGCTCAGTTGTCTGTTGGCTTTCATCCTCTCGCATTGGGTTATCAGTGTTGCTGTTACGGAATCCGCTGGTGGCCAACACGTTGTTATGTGGTATTATATCACTGTTCCATTTCAATTTTTCGCATACGTGCGCCAGTCCTGGATCTTGTGTATCAGCGAACAAATGTTTGGTGTGAGTATTACACAAGTTCTTTCAATTCATCTGTTTCCTCTTGACTTGGCACTTCAGCTAGATTGCCGTCTACCACCAACGCCACTACCCTTCAGATCTGTTAACGTTGTAGAGGCTGGCGCCGCCGCCACTGCTGCTGCCGCCCCCGTTATCTGCGTCTGTTTCACAAAAGCTAGCTATTTCTTCTTTTCTTAGGTATTCTACTGATGGGAAGCTGGCTCGTTCTCCGCATCTTTCCTTTATTTCTTCATCTGGTTCGTTTTTGTTAGCATCCATGAACGGACAAATCAATTGTGCTGATGTTGCGATGACTCGGCACTACCCAATTCGTCATTTCCCCCTTATTTTGCGCGCAGCTCTCACCTAACGTCCCTCTCTACCCGTCATCGTTCCATCTACGCTCTGGATAGGGTCATCATCTATAGCTTGATCAACGATATTCTCTCACTTTAAAGACGCTCAAGGATTAGAGCACAGAGCCTGTTCGGACACTGTTCTAGTTTGCATCCGCGCGCGCTTCTCGTACGCCTCATCTCTTCTGATAGAGAAATGTAATCTTCGTTCCCGTCATTGTCGCCGTCGGCGGCGGCGTGTTCTACGTTTGCACGACTGGCCGCGCTCGTAGTAAATTACGGCTAAAGCTCAGCTGTCGACGCATCATCTCAGACGCACAGCTTTAATGTCATTGGACCAGATCTGAACTTTTGTTGCTGATTGGCCGCGACGAATACGCTTGTTATTGGCTATTGTTGTCGCTCTGATTCGCATGAGGCTGCTGTTGCCACCGCTTCGGCTTCGGCTGCTGAAGATATTGCCACTGATGATAACAACGAGAAGTGATGTGGCAACTATTGTTAGCCTTTCGTTATCTTCTACATTCTCGACTGCTCCTTCACTCTGTCTCCTTCTATATCTTCGTGTTGTTTTGGCCTCTGATCGGTTCGGCTCTCTCGGGTTCGTTCATCTGCGCAGCTGCTCTCAATCCGTGTGTCGTCATCAATCGTCAACAACGCATCACATAACAACAGACAAGAAATCAGTACTTCGTTTGTCTGATCCGTGCTCCTTTGTTAACCGCCCAGTTCCCTTATTTATTCACCTAACGCCGATCGCGAAGTTGATCCTGGTCGCGTTAATACTGATGATGGCGGCGGCGCAGAAAGGTTTTAGTGCTGCCGCTTCTGAAGTTTCCTTCTCGACCCAACGTTCCACTTTTTAGTCCTGGAAAAGAAAAAAATCCATTAGACCTCAGCATGCGACAGCGTCTCAGATAGATAATAATCAAAATATGCACTTTGAAATATAATACATACATCTAGTATCAAGGACTTTCAAGAGCATCGTCACGAGACGGATATAAACGGATGTAAACCGCAAAGCTCCCGACAATGACGTGATGTCTATATGATGGCTTAAAGTTTACGACCATGCGATTCATGAAGCCGGCATTGTAAATCTATTCCCGATTGCGCAAGTTTGAATTCAGCGATAACAAGACCGTTAAGGAACATTAGAGACTTCATTACGGGTAGTTGGGTACTGAAGCCCTTAAGTGTGTCAATATTTTCTTCTAGAAACGGACAGAAGGTCGGTTTACAAGCGTTAACAGTTATTCTTCCATGCCAGAAATAATAGCAACTACAAGTATCCATGCAATCGAAGAGATACACACAACGTTTACAAATGCCTTTATGCCCTAACGTCTTCGACGTAGGTACGTACATACTTGTATGCAAACATCATAGGCAATATGGGTGATTTTGTCGATGTCTATGATGAAGCAAACGGAATCGGCCATGTTGTGCATTTGACAGAAATCGTAACAAGATATTACTGCTATTACCAATTCATTTTTCGTCTTTCAAGAAACATCTGAGAAGTCGGTGGAGAGGGACACCGAACCAACTCAGTAGATGACCTAAGCCCTGCTCGCGCGCTCCTTCGAAACTGTGCGAAGATGACCAACGAGGTGTCACCACTCAAAGGCGTTATTTGCCCGTTAGCCGCAACCGATCAATTAGCCGATGCTTCACGATCGCAAAAAAGAGAAAGACATTCCTTTATTTTGCTTGAAGCTCTTTCGAGAGCCCCTGACCGCCTGTTCAGTCTCCCCCTCGATTACCCGTCATCGATTCGCTTCCTTCGCAACTGTTTCGTACGAAAATTTCGATCATCTGACACGAACCGATCCCTGTCGCCTCGTAGACATGCAGAAGGAAAATTGATATTGGACGGACCGAATGGAAGCCAATTCAAATGCTTTTCTTTGAATTTGGATCATCGTCATCATCTCGCTACGACTGTTCACTATCGTCGACTGACGTTTGCTACTGTCTGTCAGAAATATCCCCGTCCGACGTGTCACTACCCTCTAAGACTGCTGCCTTTACCGCTTAATCTACTGGGCGGGAGTAGCTTCTGGCGTTACGTGTGATGTCCTTTTTGCCTCGACCCCCCCCCCCCCCCCCACCTTTCTGGCTTCGGCTTCGGCTTCGTCCCTTTTTAAAGCTTGATCATTGATATAACATTCCAATCTGCACTCCGTCGGCAAACCGAAACGGGAGCCGATTTAGGAGAATCCCCACTGTTGGCCCATTAATGAGCCGCGTGCGTACTTACGCACATATGTATGTCTTGACAGTAGCTCTGGTAATTACAAACGGCACTACGATATTAAACCCGTTATCGTCTGCTGCCGTCTTATTCTGTCATATTTGTTTTTTACACATTTTGACATTTTCTTATTATGATTTCATGTAGATTCTGAAAGTTGTGCGGTGACCGTATGTGAGTAAATGTGTGTTTAACAAGTGGTGATCTATTGTGTACATTTTGAGATCGTTCCGTTTCTAACGAATCTCTAAAAAAAACGATGAAACAATTGAACGAGCTTGTTTAGTTGTTCCGAGCTCGTTCAGCCTCTTGCGAGCAATAGTTTGAACGTTTCTGTATAGGTTGTATTTTTTAGTAAGCTAGTGACGTTTTAGACAGACCGTAGCCGTGCATGTATGTACGTTCATGTTTCAAGAAAACTGATATTGGCCAGATAATTCGGCCCGCAGCTGATATCGATGAATTTCCACTGTTACATGAATATTTAACGGTTCGTACTTTTTTTTTTTTTCGTTACTCTATCATAGGAACTTTGTCAGAAGGAGGTAGAAATTAGGAAACTTACTCCAGTTTGGAATTATGCGTAAACGCCATATCGTTTTTAGCGCGTCGATGACCAAAATAATTTTTTAATTTAATTCTATTGATATTTATTATACCTTAGCTATATTAAGACGATTCAGGCTCACACATTTTGCACGACATGCAGTAGATAATATCAAATCCCGCGATAATATCAAATTTTAGCCGATCTAGGCACTTTAGCTATGAATAATGTTTTACATTCGGCAAGCTATACGACTTTATGTCTACATTATACGTTTAAAGCAATAGGTATTTTTCTAAAATCCTTACTCAATAATTTCTTTATGCTTTAAAATATTATATTGAAACGCTCGAGATTACATAATCTTCCGTATGACACAAACGGGTTCTCCATTAAATTGGTTCTATCGAAAACCTATAGCACAGCAGTCTAGCAAAGATGCGAACTTTACAGCTCTCGTTAAACGTGACATAGTACACTGCACACCATCCACACTGCATGGCCGCAATGACACATCTACTTTAATTATTTTCATTAGGTAACCTCCCCCTTTTTTTTTTTTTTTCAGTTCCCTAGAAAGCCCCCAACTGAATACGAAACAATAGTGGTCCTGACGGTGGAAGCGATCATGATTATAAACAAGACGACGGTCGAAAATGAAATTTAACCGAAGCAGAAAATGAATTGAGTGTAGAAAAGCCAGCCAGCCAGCCAGTCAGCAGCAGCAGCAACGGTGGCGATCAACAATATTAGCTATTGCGGCAACAACGACAAAAAAATTAACCGTCAACAAACAGCGACATAGAAAGCCGAGAACCAAGAAAGCGCTTTCGAAATAAGCGCCCCGTCATCGGTACACACCAATACGACAAATCTGTAATAGCTTCATAGCTATTCAATCTGCCCGTTTCTCATCAGACGGAAAACAGAACGGGCCATACCCGATCGGGCTGCTACACCTCGTTATTTCCACTGGGACTGGGAGGATATAAGATAATGGCCGGAACACAGCGAGGTGTCAATATGAACACCCTACAATATGTTTGTATTAAGTATAATGTTGATCGGCTGCCGATCATGGGACCACTACTAACTAGCAGGCGAGTCTGCTCACTTCTCATTACTTATTATATAATCACTCATTTTGTCGGGATCTGTTACTTCTTCAGTCTATCGGAACTCTTCAATATTATACACAAACATTATATAGTATATGAAGTGGAACTGGCTATCATTTTTTGTAACTTCGAAACGTCTCGTATTCGTCGCGTCGTACCATATGTACTACCTTAGTAAGTTCTATTTAACGATATAGATGAGACTGGCCGAGATATCTTAACATGGCACAATGGCCAAGTCGATACAAACAGGGAAAATTAGCATCGAGCCATTACCCACACACTGAACGACGAGCAGTCGAATCCAGTGGTGGTTAACTAACGCCAGCTGAGGTAATCGAGTTGAATTAGCAGTGACGAACTTATTTCTCTTTAGCTCATTACGATTCCGGTGTGTCATGGTCAGCGTCCTCGCCGTCCGTCTTAGCTGCCACTGCGGGTCTCGAGCGCGCCACCGCTGGCGTCTTCAGCTTCGTTCTGTTCACCGATCAGATCCAATATGACCTGCACGCCTTTAATGACGCTGCCGAGACGAAGAAATGGAGCGTAGCAGCAGCAGCAGCAGCAGCAGGTCGACGCTAGCGGTTCCTGATCCTCTTGCTAGCGGCGTCTCGTTTTCGCGCCGCGTTTCTCGTATGTTCGTTGATTTTTTTTTTCTGCTGCTCGTTTTTGTTTTTGCTTCAATTTAAGCAAATTGAAGAAGACTGGAGAAATCTGACGAGGCTACAGTGATGTGTTTTCGTACGATGATAAGCGGTTAAAGGCGCGGACGTGGTCAGGGCGAATGTGAGGGGGAGAGAGGAGACGCGGTCTGTCAGAAAGATGGAGCCGAAATGGGTGCAGACATACGAGCAGGCCTGCACAGTACGAACGATATTATACTAAAATGTGTTTCAACATATCTTGCACACTGCATTGTTCTCCAGTATCAAAGATCAATTTAACGAACGCTAACATCGGCACGCAACTATTGCACTGGTGAGCATAAAAAATGAATTCGAAAGAACAGAAAATCAATAAATTAGATTATAGAAACGTAAAAATCTGTAACGTAGAGAAGAAGACATGCCTCATACGAACGGTACTTCACTGCAACTCAGACATAGAGAGTACCCGATTCTGGCCTCTGGAACCCGATCTGGAACATGTTACGACTTTAATTTTCTCGCATAGACGACGTTCTTATTATTCATTCACGACCTATCTATTCGTCCAGACGTTTAGAACGCATATCATGAGATTCTTAGTATCAGTCACTATTAATAGGTTGGGCTGGTATTAATAGCTCGCTTTGGTTTTACCCACTTCAAAAACTCTACGTCAATATATCTGCGACCTGCGCTCGAAATTCATGCCGTGGATGCATTTTCGGCCGGGAAACGTCCGTAACCATAGCTCGAACGGATGTCACAATTTGTATACATCCTAGCCAAACCTAGCCGTCATCCAAAAAACCTTTGGATCTATGACGTCCGTCTGCAGTACAAAAAATAGGAGCGTTTCTAGATACCGCCATAGATAACCGCAGTATATAAGAAAGCGTGCTAAAAAGTGCACCAGAAGATAACTGTTTAAACACGGTGAAAAATGTTGTGATCGATATAGGCTGTCATAAACCTGAATCTGTTCATTAGAGAACTAAACAAATACGTATTGTTCATACTTCTTCAACTACGAAGATTGAGAGAGTTGACTAGAACTTAGCAAAAACAATATTTTTAGCTCAAGCTACCACTTCGCAGTTAGCTTGATCCTAAAGTAGCTATGAAATAAAAACATCGGTAAAATTAACCTCCGAAGCATATGAGCAACAATATGTGCAGACGATGACGCGTCGACGGTAAACATTTGGTTGGAACAAGCGGTCGTGTGGCTGGCAGTACGAGTTCGATAAATTTCAAACCTAATTTTGTTCCTCTGTTTATCCAATATGCCTAAATTACAAATTTTAATTATCTAGGCTCAAACAGCTTAGTGTAAAACATCTCGTCTTGAATGTATCAAGCAAACGTAAACTATTGCTAAGTTTGCCAACGACGCAGTCATGACTATTTTCGTTTGCTACATTTGTTTTTGTTATTTTGGTAGTTGGCGGATGGTCAAGTGTTATATACGTTGCAAAGCTCTGTTATCGTACCTCAAGACCTCACTTTCATTGCCTTGTTCGATTCGGACTTCGCTTCAAGCTTCAGAGGTGGCTGTGTCGGGTCACACAGCATCTTCGACACCAGTATAACTTTTTCAAATGTCAAAAGCTGACAGTGCTTCACGTATGGATGTTTCCTCCGCGTTCGATGAGGATTCAGCAGCTAAAAGATGCAGACTTACCTAGCAATTAGCCATAGGTGCAAAAAGGATTCAGAACGGTTCTCGACGAGTTCGAAATATCGGATGGAGCACAGTATTTTAGGTAGATGTTGTTGTCAACGTTTAACAAACGGCTTTTGGGAAGCGGCCGCTGCCAGACGATCCCTAGCTATAGTAAAATCAATCCTCTTCTGTGTTCTTTCAGCAGCCTTTTGCCCTTAGTGAAAGGCGACGGATTGCTAATGTGTAATAGATGCCGTTTTTTTTGACAGTCAACCACAAGGGGCAAGGAAGCAGGTTTCCAGCACTATATGGGGCTTGCTATCAGCGCCCCATGCGAAGCTTTCAGTACTCTCCACACGCAATTCGCATGCATAATTTGAAGTATATATCATAGTTCATACCATTATATTTATAATGGACCTACTATATGAAGCTTTAAACGACCTCTGTATATAATATGCAGCCAATGAAAAATATCTCAGCTTTGCATCATGTTGTTGCCAGTTGCGTATGCCATCGGAAAATTTAGGTCCTTTATTTATCCATTTGCAGCATCCATCCAATGTAAACGGACCAACCAGCTCCAAGTACCTAGCTATAATTTCACCTACGCAAGGCCGAGCCTTTGCTGGACAAAGTACAACGAGCGACGGTAAGTATACAAACCCTTTCCAAACTTTGCTTACGAACGGCACTGGTCCTGGTCGAAGTAAAGATGAATCGAGTAGCTTCCCATAGAATCCAGGTAGTGTGGGAACGTCGGCGCAATTAGAAAAACCCGATTGAATCCAATCTGCGTTCCTAAAACGTGCCATGGGACTGCATCGCTCATCATTGAAGAGATACGCGCACCTTCTAAGCGATAGACCGCTATTTGTAGAAGCTACGAAACGCCGATTTAAACTATTCCCTCTGTTTGCTTATGTGGTCTTTATCAGCACATAAGAGAGGAAATGGCGTAGATCGATCCTGAACTCCTTTAACACATAGGCGACGACCAACGAAGCCTGAAGAGGGGGTGAACAGCACTAACTCACACACAGTCACTTATTTTTCAGTAGCTGGGCTTCATCACATCGTATGTGGTACACTGAGTTTTCATCGGCCATACGGTCTATATAAGATAGGGTGGTATGCCTCAACTGTCGTGCATCAGCATTGCAGTACCTTCTGACATAGTACAGAAATTTGTCAATTTTAAATGCTAATTTCATACACTCACTGAAGATATTTGAAATGGAATAAATTGCTTGAGTTGTCCCACACTCGGTCATCACTTATGGTCCATGTTTGCTCTTGACAATAGGCCATAGCTCTCCCATATAGGCTAAATCTCAAAATGTTATAATTTTACTTCCAGTTTTCCGGTAAAGTTGAATCAGTATTGAGCGTTCTGTGATTTTTTCCAGATGGAGCATAAAGCCTTTGTGAAATATGCTTCAGATGCGTGCTGCGGAATGCCTTTGGAAAACAGATACCGAGTAAAGTTCAAACAAACAGGTGATTCAGACGTTCTGAAGATGGACAAGGGTTCTTCAAGAACGTTTCTCAGCCTAGAGGGTCTCTGACAGCGATAACAGGATGGACGAGGAACAAAGTGCCTCTCACGATTCGTTTGGCAGTCAGAAGTTGTTCATCATGAGGGGTAAACTAAACAAGTTATCATAAGATTGCGGAAATCTGGCCGACGTAAGAGACCAGAACAGTAACACAACAAGTTCTGAATCTTCGATCACGACAGTCCACTGGCCCACGTTTGACCACTTACGAAATGGTTTTTTCAAAAAAAAAAAAAAAAAAAAAAAAAAAAACAGATCTGTGCGCTGCCTCACTCTGCGTAATCGCTGGCCTTAATCCTTTGCGATGTTTCGTATTCCTCAAACTAAATAAAAGCCTGAAGGGCGAGCGTTTCTACATGATCGAGAATATTTAAAAAAAAATCGCTGACTGAGCCAAGAGCCACCCCGACGATCGAATTCGAAAAATGGGCTGGAAAAAATCAGTAGCATAAATGTGTTCGGACCATCCGGCAGAAACTGAATTGGGCCGATTAAATAAAAAAAAAACCTATCAGTCTACAACAAATGACTTTTTAGAACGAAGTATTATATTATTAAGGTGATATTTAACTGAATAGCCCTTTAAAGTTTCCTATTCTTATCGGCAAAATTAACAATCGTACGTATATATATATATATATATATATATATATATATATATATATATATAACTTGTTCTTATTATCTAATTTCCATTATACTTTCATATCATAGAAAATAGTCAACAACAAGGGCGTTGTGGTATACAGATACACCTACATGCAATAGCTAGACACGTAAAAGCGTACCTGTCATTATAACAACTCGGTAATACCTAGATAGCTAGAGTAAGTTAGCTGAACAAAGACTGATTTTCTCTATTCGTATGGTTGTTGAAGCCTTGACTACAGTAGAACATTTCATAAACTATATATAGTATACAACAGAAAATAGTGTTGCGTTCTTCGTATTATAAGATATTTAACGTTTATTGACGGTTATTATCAGCAATTCAACATGCTTGAGTTTGCGCACAACGAAAGATACGCGGAACTATTGTGTTTTCAGCGACTCCACCATTAAGCCTGTCCCCATCGCAACTCTACGGCTCCGTAACGTTCGCAGAAAGACGTTCTTTCTTATTCGTTAACTCTATTCTTCGGCTTATCGTACTTATAACTTAACCTATCCGTTGTAAGACATATTGATCGCGAGCCGATAGTAATGGCCGTGTGCTATTGGAGTAGGACCACACGAACGGTCTGATTTGATCAGGGCGTTAGTAGTCTCGTGGCGTCAGCAGCAACAAACGCCGTTCGCGACGCCGCTCATTGCCGTTTCGGTTTTGCGATTCGCCATCGATCTTCCACGCATCAGCGGCACTGCCGCAGCGACAGCACCGCTACAAACGAATCGCGAACGTTATCCATGCTCGCCGTTGTTGTTCAGCCAGCGTTCACTAGCAGCGTCGGAGACGGAGATGTACCCCACTCCATTCCATCGTACTGCTGGGGCGGTAGGGCACTACTATCGTACTACTCGGTTCAACTTGTGCGCACACTCGATGTACGTGTGTGCATAAGTTGTATTTGACTATTAAGTTCGCTGCCGTGTTGGGTCATACTGTAGTTTAGCCGAGCCTACGGCAGCACCCAAACTGTTGGAGTAACTCACAGATGCGCATTGCTATCGAGGTACCAGTGTATAGATGATATATATATACAATGAAAAAGAACGATGCCGTAGAGACGCATATGTTGTACGCGGTTTGCTCAGTCGATTGTTGTATGAAGCATCAACTATCAAAGTCCTACCACGCCTCCTTCTGGTGTTTGGCTGTTGGAGAGGGAATCGGAGCTAAGCTGAAAAGGTGGGAAAATTCAAAGGGAGGCGTGGCAATCTAATTGAAATTTATTGTGCCGCGGTACCAGATTGTAACAACGATGTGTGATATCCGATGTGATGGCGTGTTAGCATCGTGCTGCGCTATAAGCACCCATACATGTACCTGTATCATACCGTGCATACTCGTAGACCAATCGCACAGCGGATTACGACTTCCTATCTATTATACATACATCGTATATGAGCAGAGCTGCAGATTACTGACGTTTTTGCCAGTAGCAGTCGTATAGAAGATAGTGACGTTTCGAGACTTCCGCTGTGACCCTCTTCGGATGATTTTCCTATGAAATATACGTATATATTCATGTCATTATATTTTTATGATCCTATTATAACGTTAAACGAGCTTTGCAACCCTAGATGCTTCGGCTTAATAACGTAATAATAAGTTGTAACACAGTAGAAACTCAACAACTATGCAACCCTGAACATAGTAGACAATTAACGGGACTGTAGCTTGCAACAACGTTACAAATACAGAACCACATATTGTACTGAAGCTTTTATTGCTGCTATCACTACGAACACGAATTATTCAGCCGTGTACGATTTACCTGACCCAAATGGGCTGCTCTAATAAGGGGGTGGATTTCGTTCGATCGACAGACAACTAACTGACACGTTTGCTTGATAGGGCCTTCGACGCTTATTGCCGTCTGCCCGTAGCTTTGCTGCACAGCGATCGTAAACCTGAACGACGTAAAGCGGTGGGGCAGCTACGAATAGTGGCAGTGGCTAGCTGCTCTTCCCGGGGCCACCGAGGAACTCGTTTAACGCCACGACACAGGAAAGATCTGTGGGGAGGGGTTGTGAAGACAAGCTGTAATCACACCCTGCTGCTGCTACTGCTGCTGCTGCTGCTGCTATTTCTACGACAACGACGCGCGCGATATAATAGCACCAGCGATAGAAGCTACCGTGGAGGCTGTTTCTGCGCTAGGGCCCTTTGATCGCTCCTGTTTTGTTGCGGTAGCCTTGGAGCCTTCGCGGCTGACGATAGAGAACCGCTAAACTCGCGTTAGTGCTGGCCGGGTGTGTAATCATCATAATCGCATAATAGGATAATGGCTCTGAATGGGTGATGCCACCGGCAGCGGTTGCAGGAACAGGAGAGGTAAAACCATTGAATCAAAGAGTCCTTCTCGATAGGCTTTAGTCTTAAGTCTTACATACGAGAGACGCTGTTGTTATGTTTTCTCTTAATCCTATACATCAACCTTCAACGACCCCACAAACAACACTACTAGCTGCTAGGGGGTCGCTAGCTGGGAAAATGCGGATAGCTCTCTGACCTTCATGCGCGATGCTAGGACACAGGGCTATAACAAGTTAAGTGGTAGGCTGTTTGCTTTTTCTCTCTCCCAATTATCATTATTATTATTAGAGTTTTCCTTCGTCAAGGGCGCGTGTGCTCCAGAAGTGGGGTAATAATGCGCAGCAGTCGCGGATCTATTCAATGGACGACTCCGGGAGACGCATGCAGATGTCAATAGACGCTGGGTTTGTAGACTTTGTGCGTGAATGTCTCTATATCGGTGTGTGTGTATACACATATTCCAACTAATAGAGTCATTTCAAGAACTTCTGGTTGCTGACAACATTCCCCACAGTACAATATTGCTTGCGGTCGTAGCTGCAACGCGGTCTGTTTTTGTGGCGACGCTCGCCACCCGCGCGAATCTGAGCAATTACCAATTAACTTGAGTTATGTGAGATACGAAGGAGCAGGGTGCGCACCCGACACATTCAGCGACCTTTCGACTCGCAAGTTACACACGGGCAGGCGACCAATCGACCGACCGTCAACGACCTGATGCAGAACGCCGTTTCGCTTTTGAGTGCAACGAGAAGAAGAGAGATGGGGAAATTGCCGAGAAGGCGTGTCCTGTGCCATTCGGCAATTCGAACATTACCAACCAGCGGAGGTCTATCTGACTGCCGACTGTGGAGCAGCACTTAGTGGAGCTAGCACGAGTACGAGCATGTGCAATTTGTCCTATTCCCGCCTTCCTCCAATTCTTCAATTTTGGCCTGCCGCTCTTCCAGGCTAGAATCAACAGCGAAGGCCTTCACAGGAAGGCCTAGCGAGTTGTCGCTTTTTGAGTAATGGCCAAAAGCTACTGCTTCTGCTGGTGTTGCTGTTGGCGCCTGCTTTATCGACTGCTGCACATCGTCCCTTCTTTGTCCGCCTTGGACAAGAAAGAAACCGCTAAAGTGGATGTTTTGTGGTCGACCAATCGGGACATCGGAAGCTCTCGAGCGCCTATTCTCGTGCTGGCATGGAATGAATGCAGACGACGACCGAGGGCTCACCAACACACTCATAGTGATGGTTCCTACAAGAGCGCGTATTTTTTTAACGGTAAAGGTCGACACATAGGGGAAGACGAGACAGAGTGCGGAAGAGGACTCTGAAAACGATGAGTGTACTTGTGCGGAATTATGCTACCATGTGAAATGAAGAGGCACGCGAGTACATGGATTTTTTGGAAGTCCATTTTCGATGCCGCAGCCATCACAACAGACGCCCGAAGCTAACCTAGAAAAATAGAGGTCTTCGAACAACGATCGATTCGATTCAGCTTTGAATTGTACTAATCCATCCGTTTTGAAATGTCCGTAATGCTTTTGTATCAGCATCAATTACTGTAATTTGATTTCGTCTCATAAAACAAAAATTAGATTGTTGACAATTACCGCGCAGAACGGTACCAGCCTCACACGTTAATGTATTGCTTAGAGCTAATTCAGAACTGTCTATAGCACGCCATTATATCATGTTAAGGAGACTACTTTACGTAGGAAAAGCAGATGAAAAATGAAGAAATTAAAAATGTACTTGTTTAACTAGCCGGCTAAACATAATTTCTCCAGAACAAATCATTACGAAGATCTCATTTTATCAGAAAAGGACCTGACAGGCCTGATACTCAGACAATCATATCATCCCGCCGTTTAAGCGGCAACAGTAATTATTCGCTAACAAGATAAATTGTGCTTCGTTTATTTACCCAATAAATCTAAATTGATTATGGAATTTGTAGCCTCAACGTAAGACATTTATTAGCGCCGTGTCCAGAATTCTCGGCCCGTTGCAAAAAGACTAATTAAATATCTCCACATTGACGACAATAAACTACGTAGCTAATTTCATTGATGGGAATGATCGACGAAAAGCAAGAAGCGCCTGAGCCCCCGGGGGCTAACGCACAAGCAGAAAAACGCGTTCTCTTTAATAGATAGTAAGGATGAGATTGTTTTTAACCTCTGCGTATCCTGCGATGGTGAGCAGGTCACCAACGGTGACGAAATATATCAGATGTAACATTAGCCCAATCACTTGCAACAAACGATTATTTATCTGTCCGTATACAACGATCTACAATGCTAGAACTTTTCGCTTAATCAGTAACCCTAAGAGAGGTAGAAATTTTATGTCTAGTACTGTTGTCAAGCGTTGCTTCACTAGTAAAATGCTACTGATTCATAGCAGATGGAACGACAACGGATAACCTAGACTGTTCTTACTTTTTAGACGGTTTATGTTATAAGTCTTTCGAGCCCGGAACACAATTTTTGTGCGTATACAAAGCAAATTACGTATTACGTAACGTACACAAATGCAAGTTCTTCATTGATAGGCGAAGATCGACGTCTCTACGTTCTGCCAATGCTTACGACGTTGAGAATCTGATAAAACGTTTCTAGGAAAGTTACTCGTTCGTTATCGGTGCACGACCACGACGTCGAGAACAATTCGAAGTAGGCTTTGCCGGCTTCACTACGCGTGTCACGTTAGCTGATCATCTGTCGCTAAGCTGTCTTGGCAGGTCTATCAGTAAAACTAGTCCGATCGTTTGCGTCTCACCGACCGCGATCGCATCTAGCAACACCTAAATAATTAATTTAGAAAAGAAACAACTATAATTATCTATCTTTCGATTACGTAATCAATAATCTCTAAATACTGATCGAAATTATGTAATTGCAAACTCTTCGTGTCTCCTCGTTGTCCACTTCACCTTCTACAGGACTCCGCTCTGCTATATAAACGATGTATTTCAGAGCTAACATGACAGCGTATCGCGTCATGATCTTCTTTTGTCTGAGATTCATTCATATAAGCATGTTCATACAAAAACTCTCAATATATTCAGTCAGACGTGCGAACAAATCCACTTTAATGTCAGATTGCTCCTACCTTTTGAAAATGCCTGATCTCGTTGCTACTGGCGAAAGAGAACGTGTTTCGATCATCAAAACGGTTTGGAGTGTAGATCTTCGGCCGAATGTTTTCTCTCTGTTTTATCTGCTTTTGTTATAGTTCAATATATTATATAGATATGCTGATCGTAATTACGTCTTAATCCCTCCTCCCTTGTGATTGCAGGGGTAGCAGGTAAGGAGAAGAGCCCCGTTCAGGTCTAGTGTTGTGCGGCGAGAGATTTAGGCGAAAACTTTTTCCTGCGCCAGAACATTCTCATAGAATCATCATAGAAACTGAAAATGTGTTCGTCAACGCTTCTTTGTCAGTGTTTGTTAACGTGGACTCCGTTGTCGTGCATGGAACAGGTAGCTCCCTGACCGAATACAGAAATCACGGCGTACGACAGCAAGTCATTCATGTACCGGCAGTCTCGCTGACAACATAACAATCTTAGTAACTTGCTCATAATTACACAACAATGTCTAAGACCTCCGCGCAGAACTTGTCAGAGACAACTGTATCTCTGTTGTTGTTGTTCTCGTTGTCGTCTCATGTCTCAGTTCCCCCCAAAGCCCCGCTTGCTACGATGGCGGAAAAGAAGGGTGTGAGTTACGTTATTTGTTATTTTCGTAGTAGTTATTATTATTGATTTGGTTGTCGCTGCCAGTGGCGTGCTCGTCATCGATTTTTGCTTGGTACCTGTTCGTTGTTCTGTCGTTGCTCCTGGGGCGAATAACTCAGCAGAAATACACAGACACACACACGCACACACAAATGCCTCAAACATTGCTATCGCGGCCTCTGCGCGTTCCGCCGGCAGTTGTTCCGTTTCCTGTTTTAGTTTATTGCTTGTTTTTATACTTCGTCGGCTCTTCAAACAGAGCTGCAGTCGGGCGACGCAGCAGCAACCCCAGCAAGTGGCTACGACGTTCACCGTTTATCCGAGAGTTCGCACTGGGAGAGAATTGATTACCTGGTTAGTGGCGGTGCTGTTACATTGATGGGATCCGTTGGGTGCCTTCAGAGTCAGCAGGGACGGCGGCGGACAATCATTCCTATGTATGTCTGCGTGTATGTATATACGTAGGTAAGTGTGAGTGCGCACGTTACTATCGCTGTCGTCTCACCCCCATCCGGCTGGTGCCTTCGCGCTAGCCGCAACGTCGTACGCGTGTGTGCACCACAGCAAGGCTACGTAAAAAGAAAGGAGAAAACAAAGATCCTTGAAGAAAATAAGGCACACGTTTGTACACATGCGTTACTTATAGTAGGCCGCTGAAGGCAGTCAATCTTTCTTCGACTTGTCAGAAACTTACCACCATTCAAAAATTAACAGCCGCCGATGGAGTCGCTCTCGTCGGCGAAGCGGTCGACAAGCGGGAATTGGAGCAACGACGAAAATGGCATCATCATGGCCAATGACGTCGATCACTTTTAGTGCGTGATCTCGTTGAGTGGTCTATGGTCGAGACGCGAGTTCTTCTCCTATTACGTTCTAGCTAACTTACTTTTTCCATACAATAAGCAATATGTGGCACTCAGCCGACTCGAAGTCCAAAGACTCAGTCAGAGATGATATGATGCGATACAGCAGTTGATGCCAACGTCAGCCCCAAGCAACGGCTTTCACGCTGAGCAGTCAGTCGCTGGAACGACTGGCTTCCTTTTCGCTAAACAGAATATCTTCGTCGGTCGGTCATTACCACGAATACTAGTTCACTCACTTGGGCTGTTCATCGCTATCCTTAAGCGGCACAAAACAAATGCTTAATACCATGGCCTTACGTCGGCGGCAGTACGTATGTGTGTGTATCTGTTTCGCTTGCTTGCTTTCTCTACAAGAGACAGAAAAGCCGGGCCGCTGGTAGTATGAGAATGTAAGCGGTTTAGCTGTCCGCCATTTTAGGTGGCGAAATGTCAGTGAGCAACATTTGATTATCTGTCTTTGTGCGACTGTGGCCATCCTTCCTTATTTCTGCGGTACCTCTGTATCGTCACGGTAGGCGAAAAGAAAAAAGGCGAGTACGAAATAAAAAATACGGTTACACATACGTAGACGTCACAAACACGCACGTTTATGCACATCGACTCCAGTACAACGTCTCAAGCAGTGTGAAAAACGGGTATCTGATGCTACCACTTACATACAGTTGAACAAAAGGAAGGCGGCGCAAACCAGACCAGATAAACGTGCCGGCCGGTCGGCCACGCGAGCGCGCGCCCAATGGACGAGCCCCCGTTGCGATCAGCAGTGCATCACATAGCCATCAACGCGGCGGCGACAGCAACCGTAGGGTCGATAATAGAAATAAATAGAAAAGGAAAAGGAAAAATGCCCCGAAGACAGAAAGAGGTGACCTACCACATATAGCGATTTGAAAATCGACCATATTTGATTATCACAGGCAATGTGTAGGTTCGAAGCTGCTGTTCAATCGAAATCGCGGCATAGCCGTCTCTGTTGATGACAGCCAGACGCAAGCAAGCCCACAAGCATACCTGTTCTGAACGAGCGCAACGAAATATTATAGAAAGAGTGTTAACGAGCTGTTTATGGGGTGTTTATCTGTTGTGATTGCTAAGGAAAGAGACTGAGGAAGGGTGTGTATGGCCATTATGTCGCTGTCGTTGTTTTGAAACCTATGGACCCGACAGACACCCGCCCACTCGGCGAAATGCCGTCGTTGTTGCAAAGGCCTTTGCCGAAAACGGCGACGATGATGATGACGTGTCTGTCAGCACAGACCTTTAATATAGATTGCCTCTACATAGCCGATGAAAAAACTCGTGCTTGGAAAGCCTAAGGCTCTAAAAGGAGTGTTTACATAATAGGAATTATCATACGAATACATACACGTTTTCGGTACACATTAATTGTAAGACGGGTGTGTCATTACAGAAAGGATATTTTCAGCTCGCTAAAGTTTGTACTGCGGATCTACTTTTTTTACGAGGAACTTGCTTTTTTTTTTAACGTAGAGATGGCTATCGAGAAAGAACATGTGGATTTCGTGAAAATAAGCTAGTAACTTGTCATACAAAACAAAACAAAAATTGTTTCTCTTCAATTTTACAAGGTGTCTACAAAGCATCTCGCAGTTTATTCTTGGCCTGGCGTTCGGGTTAGTGCCAATTTGGTTATATCAAAATTCGAAATAAGAGGTACAAAAGAAGGAAAACGAATATTTCAGGTGTTTATCTTACACAACAGACAAACAAAACAGAGTACTTCTATATAGAGTGACTGGTCATTGTGGATGAAATTCATTCCCACCGATTGTCCTGAGGCGGCGCAACAAGCCACTTTAGGTAAATGACGTTATTAGGTATCTACCAGGAATGATGGAAATTTTAAAAAAGATACCCTTTAGGTGGCAGATAGAAGCTGAGTATTGATAGGTGGATTCACTGCTCAACGATTTGATGTTCGCTTGCTCCATCCATCTATCTATCCGGATGGATGCATAAGGCTCTGGATTTAATTAAAACGCATTGCCAGCCTTTGGCTCCGTACAATGTCTGCCAGGTGATCGCTTCCCAGAGGTTATTTTCGTCTGAGCTATCTATGCCAACAAAACGGTAGATTCCTAATCAAGAGAAAACAGAACAAGTACCGATCTCTTAGAATGCTGGCCATTGTGCACCTTTTCCCTATAACATTTGATCTCCTGAAAACAGTACGACGCAGGTAAGCTATGCTTGCGACCTGCATAAAACAATACAATTGGTTATCGAGTTGTTTGATAATTAGGCGATTAATACGTTTATTTTTAAACCTATACCCTTCGATTAGCACCTATATTTTTAAACCCTTCATTAGGACAATGTATACCAATTTACTCGATCATGTCACGAAAACGAACGAACGAACAGAATCTGTTCGGATTTCATGAAACGTTTCAATGTCTACTACTGCATCGTTGGAACCTGCATCATTGCATCAAACCGGCCAAGCTATTCAGATGCTTTTTTTACCATATGAATATGTGGTATACTGCAACGCCCGAACAGTATTAGAAGCGGAGTGGTAAAGATAAAGAAATTTGAGCATTTTGGAAAACTACCACTTTGTCGGTTTTCTTGTCATTTTTATTAGTAGTAGTGTCTAAACTCTGTCGACGTAACACAGAAAAAAAAAACATTTGCTACTACGCAGCGCCTAAAAAATTACCAGACTGTTTTCTCGAGATTTTCGCATGGGGGGCACTCAGGTCCACACCGGTGACAACGACCTCCCCAAAATCTTTAACAAAAAATTAATCTAGCGCACCTATTTCGTCTGAAACGTGCACTATTATATACTAAGCTTTGGAGATTCACTTTTTGCTAACGTTGTGGTATTATGCGTTCATTATCCTATTAAGTCATACCTTAGCAAAGTGTCTCGTTTTAGTGAATGTTTCATAATAGAGCAAACTGTGCTATTAAGATTTCAATAGAACCTAAGATCGATGTGATAGACAGTAAAGAGAATTTATTCTCGAATTATTATTTCGAAAAATGTACGGCGCCAAACGTTCGTACCTTAAAGGCTAAATGAGTAACTGAAAACGTTGTAGGTTTCCGTCACCTTAGTTAGTTATTGCTAGCAGAAGACAATCATTTTAAAGATCCGCTCTTTTCACGACAGGCATACCTGTTCGGATACGACGTTGAGGGGTATCCTGCGTCCGACGACTGGACGCTACCTTCAATTGTCGAATTTGATGACATGATCGATGGTCGATGCGGAACTATCATACGCTGTGCCAACGCCATTGTATGCGAATATCTGTACGTCGAGTGAACGATAGGACCGATGCGGACACCTCATATGCATCAGTACAGACAGATCTAGCGGGCGACGTCGTTGCGGTAGCGGAAATTTTGTAAAATGACATAGGCGAAGCCTGTATCCATGCCGCACGTCGAAAGCAACACGTACTTTCCTAATTGAACGCAGAATGAACAAGACGTGCCGTCGAGGCACTAACCAAACTGGGACAATTGTATAGCCCTTATGGACCCCCTATAAAGCAGGGCATTTACAGTACTAAAAACAGGCAACATGTTAACTAGGATCGTCTTTATTATAAACGTTTCTTTGAAAGTTTACGAATGCCACCTACAGACCAATTTTTCGCCATCACTTCAAAAACTTTACAGTAGTTAAAAGAATTCTCTATGTTTTCTCGGGAATTAGTTTACTTCGCTGTTCGTAGTCATATAAATAGGTTGTAAGGTAAAATATGTGACTGTCTCTTCGGGGGCACAGTAATTGCATGTTAACCCGGGGGACGTGTAACAATCACTTCACCGGGTTGTCATGCAATTCTTTTGCTTTCCAACGCTACCGTAACAGAAAATTGACAAGTAAAATTCGGCACAACGATACAGATAATGAAAAGCTCTTACTAAACATCAGATGCTTATCTAGACTATATCAGATAGGTGAAACTTCGATCTACCAAGCGAAGCTCAGCTCTCGTTTGTATTATGCGGGTTCCCTATACGGACTGACAGTATTGTGTTGAAGTCGAAGCGTTGCGCTCTCTGTCCGTCTACTCGAATTTATGGCTAAGCATGCCACGCACATCACGCCCCAACCCGAATATCTGGGCTTCGTTTCGATCAACAAACAACATCGACCTGTTTTTAGTAAAGTGTCTGTTTAAGACTATGTTCTTGGCGCAGTTTCAATAACTCGTCGCTACAGCCCTACGGCTGTATCCAGTTTTCATTCAATGAAAAATAGAAAATCTACCGTATTGTTGCCGCAGAAGGTTATAAAGCCGATATATAAATATAAGAATATATCTCATGTTCGCGTGTATCCCATGAAAAAGCGTCGTCCTCTCTTGTGTAGCGTGCATTTTTCGATCCAAGTTTTCGCACTTACTTCGGCCGTTTGATACTCGTTTGACGATTGGCCATTTTTAACGCTTTAATTAAAGCACTAATTGGTATTCTGATGGCAGACGACAGTCGTGGCCAATCAGACTGAGCTAGGATTCGATACATTATGTGGATTGATACCGCTGAATACGACGTTACAGCTCTTTCCGCTCGTCTAGTGTGTGGTGCTATCAAAGTGATACAAAAAGGTACCGTATACAGTGATGAAGTACGTCGGGGCTGCACATAGATGCTAATTAATGATCATTTGTTTAATGGTTCGACATTACTCAGCCTAGTAGGCGATTTATGTAAACAAGTAGTGCGCATGAAGATGGAAACTACTATAGGACTGAATAAAGAAACGTAAATATTCGACCGCCATATTTGAGGCAAGAAATGATTTGGACCATAAGCTTCAACAGCACGGAGTAGCTGATGAAGCTCGAGTGTTGATAATCTACAGATATACATAAATAATAACTACGACCAATGCATACAACAAATCCAATGTAGATGAAGCACTTCTTCTCTTAGTCATATCTAATTAGTAAAAACACAGTACTAGTATTTATGAGGGTAAGATAAAGCGTGCCTATACAGTCTGCACAACTTCAGTAATTGTATTACGAAGTAGAAATGGCATATGTGCACTCATGGAATATAGTCACCGAAAATTAAGACCTGCTAAAAACGATACAACAACGCCAGGTTCACTGAAAATAACAAAAACCATCAAATCATGGATGCCCTGTTGTGGCGTTTTATCCAAAAAGACGCTCGGAAACCCCACAATGCTCTGCATGGCACCGCGTTATCGAGAATACGACAGAAAAGTATATAAGGTTGACGTTGCTAGAGTATGCATCGACGACCCCTTAGGGCTAAGCTACCTTTGACAATATCAAATTTCGTCTGACAATCGTCCACAGATTCAATGACTGCCCCCTTGTCTGCTACCCCACTTACCAATTAACCACGATCACTGAACAGGAAAGAACTTCCACTATTCATCTTGTATGAAGCTTCGAAAATAAGATATCGGTTGTGACCGTTGCTGAGAAACATTATAGAAGGCTTTCGTCTCGATGTCTCTATCGGACATTCATCGTGCCTCGTCTATTATATAAGTTACCACGTTGTTCGCTGACGTACATGCTTACCTGAAACAGACAAAACACCGTGTCGTCTTGAACGATTCGCCCTGCCTGATCAGGGTTCAACCGCAAGACGTCATCAATAGTAGATCGGGTGACCGACAAGCCTTGTGTCGAGTCTCAGAGATTACTGCAGGACACGCGCCACGAAGAACAAGCCAAGGATCATGCTGACAGGCTAAACGTGCACGAGGTCGGCCGACCTCCAACTGAAGCTGTTACAGGATATAGTGACATCCGAGAGATAGCAGATACGATGTAAGATTTTAAATCGAGTTGGAATAGCTATTAGCCGAAAAAGCCAATAGAGTTTTAAAAAATTATAGCAGCATCATTCAAACTATAATATTTAGGCCAGGCATACAGATAGGGGCAAAGAAAAAATAGCCATCATATTTAAGGAATTTATAAATTTACAGTTAACATAGTTCGCAGCAATATAAATGACATTCAAGCATTAAGGGCATTTAGCTTACTTGTGTATTGGACCTTTTGCTGGTATAAGGGGCGTTTCAAGAATCCATCTACATGAGTAGAATGACAGCTCCGTATGCCCATGGCGCCTCCTTAATTGAGTCTGTTTTTTTTTAATAATATTTTTGTAAAATACCTTAGCGAACTTTAAGGGCTAAAAAATCGATTTTCTTAATGTCTGAGCTACACAAAAAGCTTACGTTAAGAACTAAATGACAATAATAATACGCTCTATAAATGAATAACTAACGGGTGCCGGTAGTTGGTTTAACAACTTTGCTATAAACGGGCGATACAGATAGTACAACAGGAGGCAAAAGCTATCACAAGTCTTTCTCCTCAAATGCCACTCACTTTATTTCTATTTGTGTGGGTATATCTGTAGATTCTGGTCATATCCTGCGACAGCCTGACGCTAATACGAATTTATTGTCTCTTCTCCGGACATATTCTCGCTCAAGAGCCTCTCGGCAACAGAGTACAGCAGCTTCAAATTAAACAGTGCCTATCTGGCCGCAATCCCCAAAGTAAATCTGGCCTTCTTAGACTAATGCAAACCCGTATTAAATTTACAGTAACCCAATCTGCCGATCCCGTCAGCGTCGCTGGGTTGGCTCAAATGTCGACCTAGCACTCTTTCTTCCTTGCATTTATACTTTTCGGCCTCCCGCTTCTAGCATCATATACTTCCCCCTCTTTTTATCTTTCTCTTTCCCCATTTTCCTTGGCGTTCATCCACTGTTCCTAGGAGGATGCTCTCAGGAATTGAGTGGATCTTCTTGTCGATCGCTGAAGTTTTGGTATACAAGCCCACAAGCGCAGTCGTTCTGCAACCGTTAATGTCTTTGTCATAGAAGCTGATGGTGGTTATAAGTTGGCTCTCGCCGTAGCAGCCACGTGTCAGCATCAATTGTCCTCAAAAGCGGATGGCTAGTCAGCCATTAGCGGCGGGGTGAGACAGATACCAAACACTCGTGGCGTTTACGGAGCGAGCTTCTTCTTGCTGACGCCTTTCTGTACTTTAGATCCCGATTTGGCCACTCTCACTTCGTCCGCCTTCCCATCTACTTTAGGGAATGAGGTGCTACCGCCAACCTGGTCATTGGCATTCCGAAGTTCCAGCGGGAAACCTACGCAGACTGAAAGTGAGAAAAGGTATTCAAATATTGCTAACCTTACAGTCTGTTATTTGGAACGACTCTATGAAGAAGAACTATACGCCTATAAAATCTGTTGAGGACTTTTGTAGGCCTTGTACGCATTGACATCTGCAAAAGATCGGACAGAAAGGCATTATTGAGTCGCTATATTTGCACTTATCGTGGTGCAATGTGTAATAGGACTTAGGTTATCGTTCATAAAATGGCTCAAAGAACGTCGCCTTATGAGCCTTCAGTAAACGTACCGTTTGCTACTATTCTATGAACACGTATTTACAAAATAAAGAATATACATTTATGAAGTAACATAAAGGCTCAAGCAAATTTGATATTTTAGACCGATGCTCACTGTCTTGTTCCACTGAATTTGCATAAAAGTTGAGTTACGACCGAACCGCCATTTTGTATTATCTGCATTTTTTGCAGTGGTTCCATTCTTCTAATAGGTTTACAGCTGGCTTAAATAATAATCATCACTTCGGTCGGCGTCTCAATACTTTTCCCCAGCCCATAGACAATGTCTAAATAGAATATCGTTCCATTTGCAGTGATGCTGTCCTCTGAGCAAGGATCGTTCGGTTATCGTCGACAAACCACGCAGAGATATACACTTCCGATCAAGGGACTTACGGTGTATGTTTAGATCTGCGTTCAGGAGCTTTCACAATGGATCCGAATAGGTATTGACTAGCTTCAGCCATAGAGAACACAATACAGACGATAGCGGGACTATAGTTGGGTCTCGCACGATGCAGGGGTCTCTGGGGAAGCAGCGGACAGGCAGAAGGGTCGACAGGGTAGATATCTGATAGGTAAACTGAAACTGGACCGCATAAGTGCATCAGTCCGTACCACCGCTGGTGGCATCTTCGTTGAGAGGTTGAGATAGCGGTTTGACAATAAGAAATTGAATGAATGAACCACAAACTTATCGTGGCTGTCCTAACAACACGTTCTGCTTGCTCTCACAGTAGCCTATCGCCACCTTTAAACCGGCTTTCCAGGAGTGCAAAGCCGAAAATAGGCCAAATCAGCGAAATCTGAAGTTTACGTTTTCTTCGAAATACTGTATTTGTATATATGCAAATTTTGTTATTACACGATCTCTGCTGGCAAACAGGTACGTTCAACAGGCATGTAACTAGGTGCGTACGGGGTGCTTTAGCTGATTTCTGATACCAACTACGATTATGTGAAAGAAGACAAGTTCGAAGAGGTCCCTGCATAATGAATGTGAGGAGAAATATAGTAATAGAGTATTGTACTCGGGAATCCAGTCATGGTTCCGATAGTCTTTTAAGTTCACTGACAACAATTAATTAAATAAGTGCTACTTTAGGCATTGCTTCGCACAGGAGTTCTTTAACAATACAAAGTATAGACAAGGAATTAATTACTATTACATTAGATTTTTTTTTTTAAATATTCACAGATACAGCAGACAAGCATCATTGAAGCTGCTTATGAACTGTCTTTATCGAGCACTAAGCAAATCTTGCGCTGATTTGGCGCATTTTGAGCTAATAACTCTATGACGTTCATGATTGAAACGCGCGAGTATATACGTTCCCTGAACTACGATCCCTCACCACCGAAATCATCTAATATAAGTTGTTGTGGGTAAGTTCCCTTCAGTTTAGCCTACTTGCTACGGAGGCGTTCATATATATATATATATATATATATATATATATATATATATATATATATATATATACACGTTGAATCCATTGAACTAGCTGACGATGATAGGAACAGAGATGATGCTGAAATGCATCTGTCTCTTAGACCGCTTACTGGTCGGGTAATCTCTCCATCTTTTAATCTATGTTTTAATATCTCTGCATGAGTCTAGCGTCTCTTTTGTTCCATAGAATAGGTTCTGATTTGCCCGCAAACATCTAGCAATCAGTGCCCGTACGGATGTGTCATTCGCATGGCGCTATACGCGCGTTCGCTCAAAAAACTCATCTGCCACAATGACCGTTCATCGGGCAACGGGAGAAGTCGAATCCTTTTCATGTCGAACGATACGAATTTCAGAAAACGGGATCCATCCCCCCGATTGCCAACATCACGAAAAAGCCAAAGATTCAAGAGCAAGGACAGCGAGCCGGCGAGGCAGCGTCGGGCACGATAGTTCCGCTGAAGGACTTGATTTGGAGCACCTTTGAGGACCTTTTCGGCGTTGTGATATCGTTGTTGTCTGGAGTTGCTTCTGGAGGGCGATCCAATCGAGATGTCATTTGTATTTTTCGTCTTCCTGGTCACATTCGTCGTTGCCGACTCCGAAGGAACACGAACAGCCCAGAACATTACGTCAAAAAGAAGGTAAATGAGACGATAGAAGTAACGAAATAGAGCTGAAATTTTGTCGTCATTGTTGCTTTTAGCCCATTGGTCGCGTTCGTCTGCGTCCGTTGGCAGCCGTTGCTGGCGTTGAAGTCGTTACAAGCATTGTGATTATGTAGGTTTTGCGTGTCGCTGTTTACTTTCGACGCTTCGTAACCAACATCGTCGTTGTCTTCGTTATAGCAGCAGCAGCAGCAGCAGACGGAACGCGGCTATATCCTGCCGTTGTCGTATTTCTTGGGTTTTAGAATTTTTTTTGTCGTTATCTACATACGCGTGTGTATCTATCTAGATGATGCAGCGGCACGACCAATGCAATGAACTATGAGGATGAAATAAAACCGTCGGGTCTGAGACGATCGGTAAAAAGAGGTGAGGCGTTGTTGCAAATTATATAAAGGACACCGTGGTATCACGAAGATGGTCAAAGAAAAAAAAAAAGAAGTTCTTAGTGTAACGACCACTCTATTAAAAGGAAATTTATTTTTTTAACTTAAACATAGTATGGTACAGTAAGGCTGAAAGGACGTTCACGGCACTTGCAGGACCTGTATAAAATAAACGTACGATAAAAAATAAAGGTAACGGCTGCAATTATTGTTCTCTTAATTTGGCAATATTTTTTGTTAATCTCAGGCCTGAATGAACGATCGTAAGGACGATAATGAAAACCATAAGCGGCATCTGCAGGGTAGAGTTATGACTAAATGGAACCAGCGTGTTTCCGTTTCGGAAGACAATTTTACTGAGAGATGACATTTAACCGTGTATTTTTTTCATATTATTATTATGTCCGCGCGAGTTCGCTTCACGCTATTTTTAAAAGTGTTTACCACCAGATAGGTTAACAAAACCGTTGACGAACGGTAGCGTTTATCTGATACGGGTGCATAGATCACTATTAATTAATTGTGAAATGATCTGCAGACGACAACGAAGCCACGAAGCAGGTTATTATTATGTAGCGGTCATAGGAATCGCTTTGAAGTAAACAACTCAGCGGCTTCGTTCGAACAGAAAACACTTTTTTTATTTCCGTTCATACTGTACTGTATACGTAATACATAAGGATGTACTGTAATTGTTGCACAAGCCTAATCGTTATTTTATTCCGTGAAGAGGTCATCGATTCCAATAGATCCAGTAGGTAAAGTTCATTTATTCGTTCAATACGGTCACTCTACTTTTCTCCACAGATTTAAACTGACATTAGTTTGCATATGCGTGAGGGGTGGGGGGTCGGGGGTTTTGTGCACAGGTTCACAATACGGTTCATTACAATCAGTTGCCGATGGTATTGTACGTTCCATGTCCTGCCCTAGCAACCAGCCCCTCCCCAAGGAGACTGCAAGCCCGCGTTTCTGTCTTAGACTTTTCCTGTGCATAATGGTGCATTTAGCATGCGCACGTTCCGGTCCAGCGCACTCGATCAACTCCGTGCGCCAACATCATCACCGCTGCTGTAGCTACCAGTGCGGAAATCTTCCATGCCACTTTTCGAGCACCACGGCAACGCATTGACCAGCCACTTATCCAGAAAGCACCGGCGGAGTTTACTAGGTAGTCTTTGCCTGTAGCGTGAAGCACCATCATACAGCCATGGCTATGTTACAGGGGGTAATCGTCCACCTCTACGCTTGGCTATAGCTACCCGAATCCATTAGTGCTCTTTCCGCTCTGAATGTGTATGCACACACGGGTACGCTTGTCAATTCGCTATTTCAGATTTCTACCATCGTGTAAAAAATTTGAATTTTATAACCATCAGGGCAAGGACCAGCAGCAGTAACGGTGGAGCTGACGTGATCGGGTCATCAAATTGAAAGCATTACGGTACGTGTCGTGGCCGTTGTTGTTGCCGCCGCTGTCGCGGTGGTCCATGTCATTTTGCTTATCTGCCTCGCCGTACTGCTACTGTTAATTTGACGGATGCACTGCGAAGGACATCAACGTCATCGCACAACAGCAGTAGCGTAGTGGCAGCAACAGCTTTTGTCCTCTACCTCTTTTTCGCATTCTGTTGCTCCTCCTCCTTCGTTTGACGACGGAACGATCGGTTCGGACGTTTAACGCATTTACATGGAAAAACCATTACGGCTGTTGTTTATACGGCGTAGCACCGCCATCTTTATCAGCTCAAGGCGCTGCTGCTGTGGTTCCCAGGCGAGCGTACGACCACTGATAACTGGGGGTACTGCGACGATTATGAATATAATGATGTTCGTCGTGATAGGGGTTTAGGGATAATTACTGCAATATGGGGATGATGGTGGCGATAATTGCAACTGGCATAACACACTTATGGTTTTTCTATCGGAACAGTAGCTCTGGCTAGCAAATAAATTTGCAGTAGCCACGGCAAGATAGCTTCGCGGTTACCGTGCCAGCGTGGGCAGGTCTAGGCGTTCTTATTGGAAAGAATAATGGCACACGCACCAGCGCCCGTTGCAACGGCTCCACTAGCATACCAACAGGGTGAAACGGAGCTCGGGTTAGTACGAGAGCGCGCGAACATTTGAAAAATGAATCGGTGTTTCGGATGGACTCACGAACAGGTCGACTTAACGAAAGCGAGAGGGGCGAAATGTACGCTGCCTCTAGAATCAAACGACGCGCCACATCCAACTCGTATAGTTCTATATCTTTGTGAGCACGTCAACTAATTTGTAGCAGCAGGTAAGGCTAATGGTTAAACTGCTCTCCGAGCGCTCGATAACAATACGTAGTCCAACTAGGTACGAAATACTAGGGATTGTTCCCAATGTGAAATTAAAGTTGGGAAATTTATGAGCAACGAGCCCTGAGGTCAGGCGCTATCGGATCACAACAGATCCAGGAGAGATGCGGGCTTGAGAAAGGATTTCGGATCGATGGGGCTGAGCATTAGGGAGAGAGGAGGCCCATATGGGTATACGCTCCCTCTACGAACGCTACGGGGATTGAAGCTAAATTGTAGAGAGCAAAAGAGGGAATAGGAGCGTTGGGCGCTACTGAAGATAACTGCACGTATCTCCGTCCGTTCATATCAAAAAAAACAAAAGAGAGAATGGCAGACCAGCTCATGGAAGGGTTATTAATTAGATACGTTATCATCATTAATTACTTTATACACCATCATCCAGGATCAGAGTAAGCTTTCGGTTCATGGAACACCGGTGAGAGCTACATCTGTTCAGATACACACGATGTAACCGTTAACCATTCGGACAACTTTTTTAAGAGACGGTTACTGTATAAAGCGTTAGATATACATAATTACAAATTGATTACTGTGTATCAGAATGTGCAACAAACAACAAAGCGCCCGAAGATACGGTAAAAACTATGAGGTGCCAAGCATTATTATCACTTGTGCAATGCTTTTCAGTAACTTTGCGGCCAGAAACAGATTCCAAATGTTAACAATCTGCCACTTCTGAACGTGTTGTGTAGTTTTAGAGGACACCATAGACCGAAAGGGTGTCATCTATGCGAGCTTGCAATATTGACGACATGGATTAAATAAGAAGGACTCGTGCTACCTCTCAGTTCGTTGCTTAAACAATTGAGAGACTGCCCGTTTATTTAAATGACCGTTTCTTAACAACAATTACGCTGAAAAGTTGTATTTGGACATGCAGACAAGTCTCTCTAGGTTATCACTTGTCTACTATTAACTATTTGCCACACGAAACAATTACCTTGCTAACGGTAAACACTCGTAAATCGGGTCTAATTTGTACTTAAAGCCAAACACTCTTTGAGCTCTGTTTCTAATCAATTTACGTGAAACTTGGCTATGACTTGAAACTTGGAACGAATGTATGTTGTTGCAGAAGAAGCGCTTCTGCACACCGCACTGTTTAGGGCAGATATTTAACGTCCCAACTGGAGATCAACGTAAGTTGTGGGCACAACATAACATTGTATAGCGCCTACGTGAGATAATCAGTCAGTATTTCTAATATCAACGAAGTACTATATCATTCACTCTTTTCCTGCAGACCCAGCCAAGAGATGCGGCCCACTCGGGATCTGTAGTATTTTGAATTTATGTGTGTCAAAATGAAAACTATTTCGTCTCGCTTTGCTCCGGAGTGGCGCTTGTCATGGTGACGCTGTGCGACGTCGCTTGCCATCGGCCATTGTATTCTACCTTACATCCTACACACTCACACAATCGCACCGAAAAGGAGATTTCTAAGAGCATTCCTATAACATCACGTCTATTTACGCTTACGCCAGACGGCCGATGAACGGCGGCCGACGCAATGACTATCAATACGCTGTTAGGCTGTCCTACCGTTCACGGGTATCTGTAATAATCGTTATACCACGACAGACAGAAACCCCAAATTCAAACATACTCATACAGCACATATACGAGAAAATAGCACGGATAGTTGTGTCTCGTGCCCGGACAGAGCTGAGCCTATAATGGCAGTAGCAGAAGCAATCTGCACAGTTAGCCCGGCGTCTGTGTGTCTGGGCGGGTGATTATATCCTATGTATTGTGAAAATGTCGGCCAGGAAGCCACGCCATTTATGGCTTCCCGTCGTACGGCAGTAGCTTCTATTGGTGTTGGGGATGATAATGCTGATTTTCGAGGCAGCGGCAGCAACCTCGCAGGTGGGGGCATCTCGAATAGCCGTCCGTATTCGTGCTGCAAGTAACATGCTACCATAAAGAACACCGAACGCACCTTTTACAGGTAGAATACGGCTATGAAGAACTCCGCATACGTAAAACAATAGTTTGTACGTGCACGTATTCTTGCAGATACGGCAACGTAACAGGAGCAGGAATGATTCGCTGGAACGTCATTAGATTAAATTCGACGAGGTATAGTTTCAGCTCTCATTGACAACAGGGATTGAAGTACAGGTAAACGCCGCATGAGAATGTGCGTTAGGTAAGAAAGACCCGAAATGCCAAAATAATAAGCAACTCGACAAAGGGAAAAAGGAACACTAACTAACTGAGGACTTGAAGAGCGTTGACGTTTTTCTCTTTTTCGCTGGGAACATCGGAGACGTGCACTACAAAAACATTCGTATCTCTGTAATTACTATTTCTCCTATGAATAGTCTGAGATATATTTCAATAGCTTGATGGAGCGAAGAGTTAGACATATATCCGTTTAGAAACAGCTGAAATAGGATGAACCTATAGCCATTTCATATCCTAGCTCGAAAGTTTCGAGCGTTGGTGTCATTGATCAACATCTAAGTGTCTTCTACCATGCTTGCTCTAAGTTCAAGTCGGATTTCTGGCAAATGAACCGCCGTCTACAGACTGACGATCCTTTGTGGCCTTACGTGTGCCTTGGCTAGTAGTTATTGAAATTGTCTATATTAAAAGGCATTGCTGATTGACCTAAATATCGGGCCACTTGTTTCTGAGGTATCAGTTTTTAATTGTAACAAATGGCTAAAGTTTATTGAAAAAAACATGATATCATGATCATGCTGCAAATGGTAATGATTTTTGTTATCCTGGAAATATTATCTTGCTCAGGCAACCGACTTGGAATTTTACTATAACCTGAAATGAAGCACAGAGGTTTAGATCACATTTTGTATACAAGTCGGGAGTAATTGCCGACATTTCTTGCTGGATACACTCCTTCAGGTTCTTGATTTCCGAAAATGTAACTCTTTTTTTAAACTCTCCACGAAAAGTCTGGCTGCATAAATCGCGTGAACAAGGCGGACACAGGACCCCATGGTATCGGTAAGTGTAACTTCAGCAAAGTATCCTTCAGATATGCTGCATACAAAAAAAGTCCTATGAAAAAAATTAACTAATTGCGAGTTCCAAAAATGCAAGGGCTAGAAACAGCTAACAAACTCAAAAACTATCACAAGAATTAACTTTTGGAGCTTATCTGGGCTATCCGATCAGCAATTGGTATTCTCCGGCCGTTGTGTCAAAAAAATGGCTGTTTCTAATATGTCTTCTTGAACCATTTTGATGATTTTGTAAATCTTTTAAATTTAAACAATATTAAGTATCAGGGTTCCAGTTATCAAATAACAACACTTATCAGTTTGCCTCATAAAAGTTTTTCAAATCGAATTTTTCAAAAGCCACCTAAAAACTAACAGTAGCGAAAACCATTGGCTTCGTGTAAAAAAAGAGCTTTTTCGTACTTGTGGGGGTTTGTTTAGCGGGGGAATTTTTTTTTGCCCTAGTATGCTTGGTGTTTTGTTCTAGAAAAAACTGGCTTTGTTCTCGTACCAAAAGTAGTGGGTGAATCTATGCTCGCTAAACAATAAACTGTTCCAATGCCCCGTTCCTTATAATATATTGATGTCATCTACGTAGAAAACCGCTTTCATAATTGTGGTAGCTTTTACTGGGCATTATTGTTTCGAGGAATGAATTCGATGGCAAAAAACTACCTTTAAACGTACGAAAATTATTCTGAGTGCTGAAATTGCAAGCGCCAATACTGTAGGCTTGTAATTTGATGTAATTAGAATTGATCTTGAGACATAAGAAAACTCTGTTTCTGAGTTATTGTTGTCAATAAGGGCAAATCTAATGAAGCGTTACAAGGCGTGCATTGATCCCAATGCCAACTGATTAGGTTTGTTCTGCGGTTCACATGTGCTACGCTTCGCAAGTCCATAGTAGCCATTCGGAACACAACCATTTACAGTGACCATGCCGGCGAAAGGGGGTGCCTGGGGTCCGATATAGGCCATACTGTAACAAGCCCCCCTCCTTTGAAAGTCAGGGGCTTGTTAGTGCACGTCGCTACTAACAGTTGCTGGTTACTCCATTAAAACTGCCCATTGCGACGGTCCATTTCAGAGCGTCGTCTGAAATAAAGGCATGAACGTTTATCCCGACAAATTAACGGAACTACGCGCTAGCGAAATAGCGAACGAATTATATAAATGTAGAACTTCGATACGGGCTCATTCGCAACTGGACCATGATTGCTCTTCAGCCATACTCTAGAAACGAGATTCTCCCATCCGTCGTGATAGGTTTGTGACTCTGTTTAAGGTTGAAGCTTTCGTCTACTATGAAGAGCTAGATTCCGTCCCAAATAATCCTGAACACCGTGTATATATGTGTCTAATATGGGATATAGCGTTACTCGCAGCGAGAAACCAAAAAAATATCAAGACATGTAAACATCATTGAAAAACCCTGTTTACTGTGGTGACGATAAGCATTTTCAGAGAATAACGTGTTAACGTGACCGTTTATAGTATAGATAGGACTCCGCAGAGGGAAAGGCAACCCGCTCCTACAACGTGAAAGTTTAATGGATAGTTTATGTAAATTTCAGTCCCTATACATAACATTTCACTATTGCCCTTATCTATCGAAGGGAGAAGGGAAAAAGCATCGAAGCATACCTTAATAGTTTGTGTCTCTAAAAAAGGTATTGTGTGCTTAGCAGCAATGCCTAGACAGGTGGGCATGCTTACATGGTGCCATGCTGTCCCCTTTACGTTCTCCTTTCTCTAGTAATTATGCACACTAGACGCCTCATTTGCACTCACCTAATCCCCGAGGCGTAACATGATTTCCATTTTAATTAAATGATTAACGCGCTCGTAAATTTTATCACATCCCTTCCGGCTACCCGCAACAGTTGCTTAGTAGCGACTAAATATAGACACAGTCCATCTGGACCTGGGTCCTTTTTTCATTTGACGAAGTACCCTCGTTGAGCGGTCGGGAATTCCTGTGGCCTTATTCGAGTGTTTGTGAGGTACATTTTCGTTTGTGATCGCGAATATTAATGGATAAATAGAGGCCCCTAACGTGTGATCTGCAAGTTGAACGAAGTGTAAATTAGATCGAATTTTGAGTGTTTAGCCAACAACACCATCGTTCTCTGAAAGTGCTATTAGCTTATATAGTAATTATCTAAAAATAAATACTAACTGATAAGACAACAAAAAGCGAAGGCGTGATGAACTATCGGCTATTACATTCAAGTGTCACTTACGTTTACGGCGACAAATATTCAATAGATATATTCAGGATAAACTACGTTGAAATACATTTGCTTACCGTCTCAGTGTACGCACAAAGGGTGCTAGCTCTCTAATGCCTCTCTGTTGGCTAGTCTGAGCTAGTTCGGTCTGATTTATCCAACGAGTCTATGATTTTAACGCTGAATTGGCGATTGTTATGCCATCAGAATTGGCCCAGTGATCATACATGGCTGCGTAACGAGGCAGGTGTTTGACTGTTAGTTTCTCGAAAGAACCGCATTTACAAGCTGACTACGAACCAACTAAAATCATCTATTCTATTCATCTTCTTTCCCAACTGACTTCACCGGATGATGCTACGTGTTTTTGTGGCAGACCGCTAACAGCACCCCATCGACCAGATAAAGCATCGCAAGTGCACCTAACACCTCTTCATAACCCCCAGTTCCATTCCACAATCGTAATAATAATAATATAATATCAGCGTTACACGGGTCCTGTAGGCGCAGGCCAAGCAAACTTCATTTTCAGCAGTAGCGTCAACCGCCTACCTAACGCCTCGAATGACTAGAGCCACTAGCACGATTGCTAGGAATACAGAAGATTGAAGCGGCGAGCAACGAAAAGAACGAAAGAGAAGCTGGAGCAATCAGACTTTTCATTTCACTTCATCTTCAGACAACACCTAGCGGCAGAGCCAGCAACATTAACTTCAGCATTATAAGCAACAATATCAGTAAGTAAGGAGATCAGCAGTTGTTGCTTGGTGTTTGTTGTTGTCGTCGCTCATCAAGACCTCTTCTGCCTGTCGCTAGTTCTTCCTCATCATCTCCTGTGTCCGAGCGGCAGTACTCGGCGCTTGATTCCCGCCGACTCGCGAGAACGAGATGCTGATGATGCTACGGCTGCCGCTGACGCTGCTGCCATTACATGCTGCATTTGTTGCTATTGAGACCACGATACCCGTCATCACACGCGGCATGAGCCACTGCTGCGGTTAACGTGCTATGTTTTTGCCGACAACGACGCACGTACGGGACCGAATCGCAGCGCTGGCCTCCCTTCTCGAGCGAGAAACAGCAAAGTAAGGGAGCTAGCTCTTACTCCGCGCATCATCGAGTGGCTGGTAGCCAGCCAACACAGCTAGCTAGCTAGCTAGGCAAGCCAGGACCGTAACAGCGACTTCGACTTCCCGTTTCGAGCCTCGAAACCACAAAGGACACCAAGACTGGCATCACTATCAGCGCCACAAAATATTGCGAACGAACCGAAATTAACGAACAAACCGAATGACGACGACGACGACGATGACGATGGTGATGATGATGATGAGAGAAATATAAAGACGACGATACTGAAGAATAAAAAGCGATAAAAGAGTGCGAAAAATGTAGGGAAGAAGACCGAACCGAAATAGACAGACAAAGGTGATACGGCAAGCACCGCACCCGGCGGCGGCAGCAGCAGCATTCAACAGTAATGCGTATGTGTTTCTTCATAGTGAAAATGAAATTGTGGGAAAACCAGGAACATATCAGAGGAATAGAATCCCTAACAGGGTAGAACATTGGCCTTTCGTTTAATTTCTCTTTTGGTCGTAACAAGAAAACTGCTGATGTGGCCGCCACCGGTTGCGTCATGCCTTCATTTGTCCAATCAACAGCGCACCAAAACAGCCTCGGTACCCGCGCCTGGCAAAAGAGCCATAGAAGGTCGTCGTCGCCGCTCGTGGTCACCTTGGTAACCGCAAGAAGAAACAACAATCTAGATCCGAGTTTATTTTTTAGCTGTGACTATTAGCTCCAGCGCGAAGAGCACCGAACACGTCTACAGATACGCTATCGCCACGAAGTCAACACCGCAGAATGTCATTTCGCTACCGGCTGACATAGGCACTCCATGAGTAATCATTGTCTCAACAACCACTTCTAAATAGGTTAAGTAAAAATTCGTTGCATCAAGCTCTAATTGTGACCATAGTAACTCTACGGCTATAAAAGCAACACCGTATCTTTAGATGAATGCGTACCTTTCATTTTTTCTACTTTACGCTAAGCTTCGAAGAAGAACTTAGAATGTCTGGCCGAACCTAATGCTGCCTAATACAGTAACGTTTCTTCCAGGTATTAGACTTAACTTCAATAGCAACTTGGGCAGAAATTCGCTTTTTTCCTCATATTTTACGTGGCATAGGGGTCGTTTGGCATGCATTAAGATGCCACTATGTTACTACGAATATGTCATAAAGTCTAGTAAAGAGCACTTTATCGCTGGCTCAGATCCTCTTAAGTTAAATCTTTCCAAAGATGTGAGCCATTGCGAACGAGCGGACCATTACGGCGGAATAAATAAAAAAAATTACGAGGCACCCCTTATATTGAGTAAAAGCTTTCTTTCGATCACGGTGTTTTGGCTCGGTCTACTTTTCGTCATCCGTTCAACTTAACTTGGATCTAAGGTCCACGTAAACACACTCCATTCGAGGCTATTACTCATCTCAATTAGCTTTCTTCATAAACTACTACGTTCAACAGAAATTAATGCACGAGAGTGGAAGGACACGACGTGCTTCTGTACAAAAAAAAGAACAAGATATTTATCCGCGCGCTGCTTTTCGTCCATTTCTACCAAATAACCTAGACAAATTATACCAAAAGCCATATTTTTTTCTTTATTGTTAATGAAATTATCAATTCTTGTCCCGTTTACGGTGGGGTATCGTTAGTGACAGCACACGTATATAAATATTGTTGCATATTTAAAGGTAAAGGCTGTTTGTTGCGTACGTGCCTGCAACGGGCGCGGAACTGGGTGATGTTTCAAATCACTCCAAAAATGCAGAAAGCATATGGAGAAAACGGAAAACTCTGTAGTCAGCAGCCATGATAACGTTTGTGTTCCAAAATCGGCTGATTTATGATCTGTCAACATTTTAGCAATGGCTATTGTACCGCCATCATTTATGTTTTTGTGTTCGTAAGGGGCTGCACGTTATATGTATCTTACACATTACACAAGACAGTCGCATCTATAAACGAAAAAACATAATACAACACTTCGGTGGTATGCCAGACTATCCTGCCGTTTATTCTAAATTCGTTATTTTTGGCTTTAATTGCTAGACCTCAAGAAATATATGTATGTATATGTGGTACGCACTCGTCGAAGTAAGGGGCGTGTGTTTTAACAATGAATGAGAAAAGGTCGTCTCATTGCTGCTACTGATCTTCGAAGTACTTCCTCGCAATATTGTGACACGACTACTAATAGGGCCTGACAGGCTTAGAAAAGCGTAAAGCAAAAACACGACTCCAAAGGTACTCCACGTGTATCGTGTTTACTTGTTGCATCGTAGCAGAAACAAAGATATGCTGTGTTATGATATGAAGAAGCTATTCCGCTGGCTGGAAAAATAATTAGATATAATAGCAAGCTAAATTGAACACTATTCCCTATTCCACTTCAAAATGCAACATTTTTCGCCCGCCATCTTCGCTGTACTGGTTTTCGAAATAATCATCCGAGCAAAGGTTTATCGATAGATAACCAACAAGTATAACAGTACGTGGACAAATCAAATGCGCTTCCGATCCATATATGCTATTCTATAAAATAATTATGCAGGTTCTTAGCGTTGCTGCAACTGGGGCTCTTCGGGCTACCTATTCCCGCGTCTGCTTAATTTGAAACAAACAAAAATCGCTCTTTCCACCAGATTCCTTTTCTGCCTTCTGTTTTGCTAATCGTCTCAAACCAAAGCTTCTACGAAGTGGTCAATGGTTACATTAGTCGTTGCCGAGAGGGAAGTTATCGGAAGGCAGTCTGGCAAATGGGAACACATTCCTCTAAGCGGGATTTACCAGAAACCGGTGGACGAGTTGGCCCAACAGCTTTCAATAGGAGCGCCATAAGACACCGCTCCCATGACAGAGAATCTGTTTAGGCTACGTCGACGCAGACCTATTACTTAGTCGATGGCAAAGGAACTTTCGCGAACCATTTACTCCGAAGCAATGAATATCAACAGGGCGTATATATTTCTCTCTACGGCACATCCGTGCAGCGTCGACAAAACACGTTGAGTGGAGAATAGAGCACTTCACGAGTCTTGCCCCTGTCGCCAAACGATAGCAGCAACAATATCCAACTGTGTGGCCTGTGTTCATCTAAATTAATATGCTCTTTAATGACATTATAAAATTTGCTTTGATGACACTTTAACCGCGGGGGTTTCGTTTTTTGTACGAACGACGGACGATTTTATGTTATTCTTTCCGACCATTCCTCGTCCATCAATTGGCTTGTTTTTTTCATGATCTGCTCACTAGCCGGAGACACGCTTGTACGCTGTGTCGTCGCTCCGCTATCTTTCGGCTAATATCGAGCCAGCTTTTGTTCGCTATTGCAATCGTTCGGTTGAACGAGATTGAAAATAAGATTACTGCGACCCATAATCATGCTGTTAGTTACTCAATTGGCGTTCAGTCAGTCTGATCGAATCGGATTGAAGGCTGCAGGGAAAAAGCAACGTACCACTATTAGGCCAGCCAGGCCAAGTCAACCAACGACGTTTGCCACTTCTGGCGTCGCGTCTGAGGTTAGCGCAGCGTTATCCTGAAGATGGTATTCACTAGAAGATGGGGCAGGCAAAACTTAACGTGTGATCCGATGACTTTATTGGTTCGATCCTAGCGAAAATGTCAAAAGGAACAAGATCCGATCGCTGAGTGTAAGTACAAATGGTGATTAGCCCACTGCATATCTTCCTTCCCTGTTTTATGTCCATTTACATGCTATCGAAGATAATTTTATGGCTTCGTATACAGGTTATATTGATAAGTTTAGCACTCGCATCAAGGCTATCCATCTTACAGAACATATACTGCAACCGTAATGCATGCACATGGTACACATTTTTACATTGAAGATAATACATGAAATGATCGTAATTGCTATTGTACCTAGCATGTATTTGTAAGATTTAAGTGTTCGATTGGCGCTGCACACTGGAAGCGACTAAATAAAAAAAAAAGAGACGCAAAATTCGAGTTACACAGTAACTCATCATCACACAACATCACACAGTGATGTTTTCTTTAGAAATAATATCGGCTCTAAATAACAACGGCATATATCAAATGATTTTCAAGGGGGGTGTGACCTGAAGACCTTCCAAACTGTAGAAGACTTTCGTGATGGATTCCATAGATCATACACCGCGTGCAGGCCAACTCGATTTGATGCGAAACTCGCGCGAAAATATGAAGTACGCGTTTCCTGCAATTAGGACTTATTAGATAGAACGAATTCTGTTGCGGTTTCTGGCAAATGGTTTGTCTCTTCCAAGATCCCCCTATGGTTTTTTTTGACAAATATGGACATAAGCAGGCCAAATTTACAAGATACCCTAAGTGGCTTTTCTAAAATGCTAATTTTTTTTACGTAAATTGTAAAATGTTATTTTTGCGATATTCTGTTCGCACCGCTTTGAAGTTACAGATCGAGACAATTTTCCCGTTACTAGCAATTTAAATATTCACACTTTGACGTTTGCAGTATATGGTCAACATTTAGTATTACGTTGTTGAACGTCGACGAGCGATAGAACTCAGACAATTGAAATACAGGACAGCTATAACTGCTTGTCAGGGTGGGTGTCAAAGTGGGCTAACAGCAACGAACGGCCTGCACAGGTAGCCTCATTTGTTGTTCGACTGAATGGTCCTTTCGAGACGATGGTCGCTGACGATTACCGCTTGTAGACTCACTTAGCGGTTAATGACGATAACGATACTAATCGAGTGATATTTATCTGTGTGTGATAACATGACACAAACCTTGTGATGCTGATAAGGACAAAATTGATATTTATTACCTCTTGTAAGAGATTAAGGCGCACCAAAGTGACAGGAAGAAGGCTGTCTTTCTACTCGTGTTGTATATTACAGGTTACCGAAGATTAGTGGCTTGATACAGAATCTGCCTAAATCTGTGGCGGCTGTACGTTTCGCATTTGGTCTATTTCATTTTCGAATTTTAGCTCTTGAGTTAGCAATTTTCCCTAGGTACAAATGTAAGCTTATTCAAAATAAATTTTATTGTGAAGCAAAACAATTACTAAGCTGGAAGTCTAAGCTTCATAAAGTCAAAAAGCTTTAAACATTATTCTAGTATAAGAAGTACTCAGCCCAAAAAGAACGGACGCACGATAACCATTTTAATTTTCCCCCTGTAAAATTGAATCGTACTATCTACGCAGAAAGTTACGTTGACTCTGTGCCAACCTCTGCTTATTGTTGTTTCTTCTAGCATCTTGTACAACAAAGCAAAATCTGAGTTAGCATATCTAACTAAGGCGTATACTTCATTATTATCACAGTGTTAGATTTACTACAAAAGGAGGACGCATTTTAAATTAAACACTCTTGTTTCATGGGCAACTGTTAAAGGACATGGCGATGCGACTGACACACAGCAGTAAGCACTTCTGTTTGCCTAAAAAGCACCAAAAAATCAAGATGTGCCGATTTACTTTTTACCAAGGTAATCTATACTAACCGAATTGTTCAAGAAAACAGCTAGTAAGGCACCGAGTCATCTTGCACACGCGTAACGGCCACCGAAAGATCAAAACATCTATTTAATAAACATTTTTTTAGAATTTCGATATCTTCTTTGTGTGCGCATGACCCTCAACGATGACTAAAATCCCCCATGTATGCTCTTCTTAAGGCTGTTGGAAAGCGCCCTGGCAAATATTGCCATACCAACTCGTCTTCTGTAAATCTTCTGCACATGATTGGATAACCGCACTCTTCTGGTGGCATCCGAAATATTCGAACGAGTGACAGAATTTGCTCGAGAGAAGGGATAGCGGCCCCGACATTATAGCTTCGTATGGTCTTTGGCGAAGAGTTTTTTTGAATCGGCGGACTTCTTTCACTACTGCGCTTTTGTTTATGCGTCCATTGTCACTGGCGAAAAATTGTTGATTCGATATGCCATGACCCGTCCGCCCTTTGCCAAATTCTACGTGTGTACTCAACAACGTATGTAATCGAGCCAAACCTCGTTGCTGGAGCCGCGCACGAAAAACAGACCCCGTTCATTGCCGCTGCCGCTGCTCCGTTGCAGGCCTTAGCCCGGCCATTCCTACCCGTCGCTATCAGCATATGTCGCATCGCCGCGACATACTTCGCCGCGTTCTGCTTAATCGTGCTCTGCCCCCATAAGTCAACCTTGTGGCCACGTATCGTCTGCTTGGTATCGAGTCGTCTCAATGAAGCTCCGCCAACTCAATGGGAATAGGACAACGACAAGCGCTTGACTCAGCGTAGCCTGCCATGACGGAAAACGCAAGATACCATAAGTGTCGTGACCGCGTCCACTTACTGTGGTTACAATGAAAGGAGGGGACTAACAAAAAAGACGCATGCCACAGAAGAATCGAACCCTGTGGTGCGATTCTGATACTGCGACGATGCGCGGCTGACGGTCGCGACCATGCTGTTGTCTATAGTCTATTTAGCGTGCGACAAATACATCACAAGCAGAAGCGCATTGACCGACGTCGCGCGCCACATAGGTATAACAGTGCCGAACGGGCGCAAGATCATGAACGGAGATGTAAATCACGCACAAATATTGCAGCAGTTAAACGGGTAAATATTGTGCGGCTATGAGAGGAAAGATCGAGTGATGCTGTTGTTTTGTCTGAAATGGCACTGGCCTGTTTGACCGAGAATTACGTCAACCTCTACCCTTGTAAGGGCTAGTGGTCTGAATTCCGCTCACTATGCGTTCCTACTACGAGGCAATATCCCTAATTTAGCGGGGTATATAGCATTTCAGGTACAATGTTGGTTTGTTCAATGCTCAGACAATGTCATCTCTGTGGTGCCGATTTCCTGAGCAATAAAGACGCCGTCTGCAAACTTCTGTCAACTGAGGTCTTGAGGTCGCGAAAAACGAGACGGAATATGTTCATGCGAATCTGCTTTATATAATTAGGTTCATATCGTCCGATAGTTAGTTAGTTAAAGCAATCTTCAAATCGAAGATTTCAGAGGAAATGTTTTGAGCTCATCATTGGTTAGGCCGAGAATGACGTATTGTTCTGGTGTCCCTAAACCATTCCCCGGTCATTTTTGCTAAAATGTGTATTACCAGTTAGAGTTAAGTGTGTGATCAGGGCACATTCACTCGAAGATACTTCTGGTCACTAGTAACTAGTAGAGCCTCTAATGAAATGGTCTGCGTAATTTTCTGAACGGTTACATTACTCGTGACTGAAACAGCGAAATTTTCAGCGTACCTCTATCTTATGGCAGGGCTATAATGAAAACATATTCTTCAGTGCGTATTCAATTCTAAGATATCCGAAGGTGAAAATCGTGGTGCTCGTTCTTCATTGAACAATGACTCATTGCCTTGCTGTGTAGCTAGAACTTCTATCTTCATAACAGAGAAAGCGAGTAGTTATATGATTTTCAAGCCGGTCTCTGCTTTTCCTATTTACCTTTCTGTGGTCGTATTGATGTCCAAATCCGGCGTTCATTGCAAGTTGGAATAAGCACAAATTTGGGCCGACATCAAATCAATTCTCACTTTGGAAATATTTACACAGCTCTGGATGGCCTGTAACGCTGTCAATGTTCGATGCTGATCAAGGGATATGATTGCTCCCTATTTATTTGTCTCTTTAATGTATCTATCTTTTTTTAGAGAATACGGCACTGCACAGTGACTATTGACAGTTACAAGTCGTTACGTTGGTCATGCGGGGTCATTGCCATGGTAGCTGGATACCTTTAAAAACGGAGGACCAGAATGTGCCAGAACGCAACAGTCACAGCAGTCATTGATTGCCTGTGTCCGACCCACCACTGTCACTCCGCTTTGAAAGAGCTTCTTGTGTGCATAATAAGACTTGAACATCCGTCTGAACAATGTACAATACAGCCGGCTGTGAGTACAAACTTCCGGTAAGAAGCTGCATCGATGCCGTCCGGAGAGTGGATTTTCGATTCTGTAGAGCACGCAAACCCCTTCGGTTACACTATATTGTTTGTCAGTATCTGTTGTATCTCCCTCTCACGCATTATGCGTATATTCAGATACGTGACGTGACGGATTGGCGTCTGCCTAGACGTCATTGTCGAACAGGAATGAAACTATCAAGACAATTTAGGCAAACAAATATGTATTAGTACGTATAGCGAAACATTGTTCAGAAGTGACAACAAGCCAATAGAAGCAAATTTGTTGAAATGTAATGGACCGAGTTTTCGCAATGATCGCTTCGATCTTTATGACGACGACGTCGGCGTCGTCGTCGTCGTCGTCTCTCACAAGAAATGATCTCAGTTGACGTAAATTTACCAGTGTGGCAGTAGTCGCTCGCCTCATATACCTGCCGATATGCAACCCGAATAAAGACGAAGCTTTCTATACGATTCAGGTTCACAGGGATGAAGAAGGCGGGCTGCGAGACTTATGTTTCCTTTTATGTATTTCTTGTAGAGAACAAAAAAGAATTAGCAGCACCATCGACTGAAGTGAGTACTGAGTAGTTAGGAACGTGGATCCTATGGCGTCCTTTTTCGGAAGCCAGCAATTGACTGTCGATCTGAGTTTCAAGTAACATTCATTACGTTACAACAGTGAACTCTGCGTGCACGCCACGGCTCACTCTGCCCATATCGCTTCCCATACCGTGAGCGTCAGATGAACATATAAAGTCAGGGGTAAAATTGACAGCCACGTTTTTCAATAAGGGGAAGCTCATGTACAAGCATACAAGGAGAAATGACAGCTAGCAAAAGCCCACGTTCACTTTAGGTATGCATTTTTATATGCAGAGTAAGTAGAACAGTTCGTTAATTAGTAGTTAATGTTCTTTGTGCTAGAACTTCTATTGGACCTGATATGCATTTTGAGATTGAGTTTAGCCTACGAGTCATCTAGGTAGTTTAGGCGGTGCAAAATGCCATAGGCCCTGTCAAACAGGTAAAAGTCCCAAATTTGCTCATGCTTCCTATCTTCTTAACCTGAAATTGTCGACTACATCAAGAGGATTTAGAAATATACATATATATATATACAGGGCCCCTTGCAGGCTAAGCGTCGTACATACGTGCATATACAGTTATAGCATACAAGCATACCTAATGTCCTTTCAGTTCTGTATAAATGGCCTGTCGATGCTTGCATTCATAATATTTTAATTGGCATTGCACAATGTTTGGCTTTGTTTTCTTCATTTGTCTTACCTTTTGAAGAAAAATTTCAATGAGAATTAAGTGCACAATGTAGGTAGTCATATACCGTACCGGCGCATATTAGTCGAACAATGTTCAGTATTGGACTCTGTAATTTTGCAACAAAGTATATGTTTTTCAATTTTATAAGAACGGTTGGCAAAATAATTTTTAGGTCTCTTGATGCTAGATGGCGAGGTTAGCATTTCATCTAGTAAGTACGTGAGCCCTCTATGACTCAACAATGACAAACGTCGCACCATAAGAAATGAGATCGCTGTAAAGAAGACGCCCTGGATTAGCTACGAAAGCACGAACGGTCGTACGAAATAAACGAATAAGTTACCACATGTAATTACCTGTTCGCTTTCGGGGTGAACTTTCCCAAGAAAGTTTGAAAGTAATTAAACTAAAAAATAGGTCGAGATCTTCCGATGGCTGCTCGTTGTCGCCGGCATTGTTAGTGCTGCCGTTAATTTTTCGAAATGTCAAAACCTCGACAACACTGGGACTCTTCTTCTGAACCAACAACCGTATTCCACCACATCCTTTAATATAAAGCTGTCTCCATCGAGATTTATTTAGTCTCTGAGTGCATGAGATGCTGCCACTCTATGCAGCGAATTGACACCACTCCGCACTATAATGATATTATAGTTTTTTATCGTTTCACGAATGAGTTGAATGAAGCCCCTTGAACTTGACAAGTCGCGTGAATCGGACACGCCTGCTTACTACCATCTTTCCGTGATTTGTTTTTCCTCTGCTCTGTTCGTTCGGTCCCAACTTGAGTCACAGCAAAATTACCTTCGGAGTATTTCATGCAAACATTAGTCAACCAGCCAAAAGCTATCCGCGCAAAAAGGTTTAACTTCGCCCGACTCTTGTGAGTTACCACCCCATAGCATTCGGCTTGATCTTTGTAGGTGATTCCTTTTTGTAAACCTTACAAAATCACTGCTTTATCTTCGAGTCCTAGAAAACATTGTTCGCTGTCTATAAGGACTCGAATCTGCCTGTCTATCTGTCTGCCAGCATCTGCGCGACAACTACCACCGATTGTGCTGATCGTTGGTGTTGCTAATCTATGTGGCTCTCTCCGCGCAAGAACTATTGCCGCCGTTGTGTGAATCCAGGAGATTTTTAATAAATAACATGGACGTAACGCAAGGATAGCTTTTCGTGCCGTTGACATTAGTGCTTTTCCTGACGATCATAGCATTCCTGGTGCTGATGACGCTGGCTCGTTCTCGATGTAACGCGAGCACCGAGGCAAAGAAAAACGGACAAAATAAGAAAGAGAGAGAAGGCTGTAAGGCCTTCTTAGTGCTCGAAGCAGGAAGTCGCCGAGCGCATAAGGATTAGCATTGTATCGTCTTGTGAGCAACTCCCATTTGTCCGTCCTGTGTGTGCGAAGATTGTGTTAAGGATGTTTTGTCGCTATACTATACGAATAGAGACCCGTCCACCACATGGCGCTGATGTCTGTGACGACCAAAGGGAATACAAGCAACCCGATTTATAGAAAGACCACGTACCGATGATACGTATTCAGTATTCGGACTCCACTCGTGTAGTTTGTCAAAATTTTGTGTTTCCAACTCTAGTGCAGCTGGACCACGGACTAGTTCGAGTGCAACCGCTATAGTACTAACAGAGTTTCCTGACATCTGTTGTGGCCTGTATAGTCTCCGGATAAGTTATTAAACTTGATAGGTGCATTATTTCTATATGTACCATATACTTATCGGCCATTTACTATTAACTAAAGAATGATTACAGTGTCTAGATTAAAGGGAAAATTGACAACAGCAGAGCTTGTTTATCGCAGGCAGCTTGTGATCGCCGCGAACAGAGAATGAGGTGAGGTCGTTACGAGAGATTACTACAATACGAGCTGAATAATAATCGGTTCAATAATCGCCCCTGGGGCGGCTGGACAGCCTGGGCGCTTTCGGAAAAACCTGACGTTTCAGTTCCACACAGATTGCCTGAGTAATTACTTCGGCTTCATTTGCCGATAGGACGGTTAGACAGAAATGCGTCCTTGCCAACATTAATTATCAGCTTGATAAATTGCTAAGCTTACAACGCATGTACATTTTTTAAAAAGGTCTAGAAAAGTAGACTTTGCGTGGAGATAAAACACGTCTAAACAATACAAATGTTAGAAGCAATCACGGAACTAAAAAAAAAAAAAGCAAAAACGCGTGGACGCAATGCCCAGTCAACGTTAAATCTTCCAATTTTTAATTATGGCAAACCACGAATGCTGATACGGTCTGTATTGCGTTCGTTTGCCAGAGCGTTTTGAGTACGCGTAATCGTAATAATCATAATAGTCATTTCGCCTTTTGCTGTCACTTTTCCCTAACGTATCAAATGAGATTAGCTCTTGAGCACCCCTTGATTGTGCGCTGAATACGTCAATTTTTTGTCGTTATCGGTAAGTCATCATCATTTAGTCTCTGAACGGACCTATACTAGGACAATTTTTTCAAACGCCAATGGCTGCAGTATCGGGATCGAAATCCGATCCTTATAACAGGCGGCACGTTCAGAAAAACTCGTCTGAGAACATAGTGTTCATCAAAACAGGTAGCAATAAAAAGGGTCACCACTGTTGTCATTCATACAATCATATGAGCCTAAGCCAGTGAAATATGGTGCAAAGAAATCGTTGTTTTCGAAACAGGATCGTTCGAAGGAACTTCGATTGCGGCCGTTCGATATCAGCTTGTAATAAACCGCTATCCTACCTATGTCGATACGCATCTCTAAAAATGGTTGAAAATCGCTGTAGCTAGGAAGATGTACCCTGGCGATTATCGTAGTTATATTTGTTTGGCCGTAGCACTAAGCCGGCAGCTTCATCTCGCGGCAGCTACACTTCGGCCAGACCTTTCCCAGCAGGTGTACAAGAAGTGTATACCCACCGTATTTTTTTTTTTATTAGCAACAGAAGGTTTCTTCTTGATTTTGAAATGAACTTAATAGGCTTATTGAGTTTCAGCCAATAAGAGCAATGGGTTGGCGAGAAAAAAACCCAGCAATTTTCGACTGATATCGGACGCTAAGTTGGTTTGTTACTATAAATTGATCACACATTACAATTTTGCAAAACGTGCCCCTTTGAAAGTAAAAAATCGGTACTCTCTGGGTTCTGTATATAGTCAGATCCGGTTGTCTTAGTGTATTTGGCAGATAGGGTAATGTGAAGTAATGTAAAATGAAATTGGCTAGTATTATAGCTAGAGCAACTGGAATTTTTGCTGAAACACCAAGCAATCGAATGGGTCGTTACTATTTTTCCAGCATGAGACCAGTGAACCTTTTGCATTATAACATAGGCGGCTGTGTCCAATCATTGATTAGCAAATAGCAGCGCGGGTAGGGAGACACAATAGAAATTACGTGTTACCGTGTCCTCGCGTCACCTAACGGTATTATGTCGTATGTTGATTCTATTATCTTCCCTACTGCCTCTGCTGCTAACAAATGATATTGGCCAAAAATCTCTTATGACCATGAAACACTCACATATAGGCCATCGAGCAACCATTGCCAGTAACTTACTGTTCGGCGGTCGTCGATAGGAACGAATGCAGCGAATTCCCAGCTCTCAGTTTAACGCTAAGCGACGCCGTTCGTTCTTTTGTCTTCTGTATTTATTACAATCATTACTGCCGCTGCACGTTATTAGCGTTAAGAGCTCAAAAGTCGTTCGCCGCCTTTGTCCAACCTCATAGAACACCACCGTTACAGACTACGCCCTCCCTCCTGATTGGCGTAGTTAAAGGTGCGTCATTCTTATCTCAATCTCGTCTTTGTTTTTGTTACTGAGCTTGCTTCTCGTCGTCCCGTCCTCTGGGTCGGGCAAGGCTTGACAACAACGTTCCTCCTGGAACCTGCTGTACTCCTTCTCATTGACTTAGGTAGCCGTCGTCGTCGTCGTCGTCATTGTCTGATTTTTCACTCTAATTCTTCGCGACTGAAGAATCTGCACACATATACACAAAGACCCCTCCCTCCCTCTTGGAGAAGTCTATATATATATACATACATAGACTTCTCCAAGCCTCAGCCAACGAGGTGGAATGAAGGACTTATTGTAGCTGGCCAGTGTTCATCATTGAAGTTCCATTGTTATGGGATGATCGTGGCGGTAATTAATTGCACAATAACTAATCGTTATTAATTGTTGGCGCTTAGATGGAAGACGGTACGTATTTAGGCCACAAATGAGCGTATTTAATTAACAAACGCGATAACCTGACTTTAGTGGGCTTGGTGTAAAAGGAACAGAAAAACATGGTGGGGGAGTCCAAGATTTCAAGTGTAGTTGTATACGTATCCTATTTGCTTTGACGTCGGCGGGGGCTGCGATTAATCGTGATGGACAGATACTTCACTGGATTTATCCGAACCGCCGCCAAATGCAATCCTATCTGCGTTTAGAATTGTAGCGTATTTGCAAAATTACGGTAATGTATATCGAAAGTTTTTATTCGGTTGAATGGGCCATATAGCACGAAAGTAACTTGAAATCAAGCTTAGGCCGACCCTGTGAAAAACGTCCTCGTTTTCATATACCGATGACGCTATGTTAGTACAGGCCAAACGCGTCCCTGCAAGTAGCGAAAAGTTAGTCACTTACTGAACAAACGGTCGCCACTTAGAGCAATTTATTAGTTTACTGAATAGGGATATAGAAAAACAGTTGGTGTCAGTCAATGGGGTCACGAAGTGATCGTGATGAGATAATTCTTGCATCTAAACAAATGTATATCTCGATGATCGGTCTGATTATAGGAACCGTATGTCCGAATACGCGAACGATACGATTAGCAGAAATAGGCTACCGGAAATATAATAGTATTTCGGGTACATTTACCCTCTATTGGTTTCATGATCTACAACGTCGTCGCACGCATTTCCAAACGCCATATAGCAACAAGCAGCAGGAACAACGCCAAGAAGCGTTAATTTCTCTTACTTCATATAGACAAATATAGAGAGACAGTAAACGCTTAGCCATCAAAGATTTTCTACAGATAAAATTAACACAAATCGAGCACCACAACGAGACCATGTTGTTAACTGCTGTCGGCACGAGGGCACAAAGCAGACGTACTTCGATGATAATCTTTGTTTCTTTTTTGTATTCTTCCTTGTCGCTTTGATCATATCGGGCGCGTAACCAGACAGTCTTCTACAACACGATTCTCTCTTCTCTATTTTCTCTAGAAGTCGGAACGATTCAGCTGATTTTCATCTGTCATCTTCACGATCATTGGTGCCTCTATTTTTTCTTACTCCTGATTCGAAAGACGCATTCACTGACGTTGTTTATATCAAGTCATTGACGAAAGGTCTGCCACTGTTGCGAGCAGCATCAGCAGCAGCAATGCGGCCTTCTTGTTCCTTCTATTTAATTTTATGTACTCATACTATCACGCGGTATTGTTTGTGTGTAATCTTTGCTTCAGCGAGCCATTGATGCAACGACAGGCTAAGACGCTCGGCGCGGCGTCCTTCTTCGCCATCATCGCCTCCAGTAGTAGGTAACGTTCGGGCGGCACTAGGACCTCCGGCCACAATATTATTCCCAATCACTCGTCTTTCTTCTGTGTTCCTCCTTCCTACACCATTTTTACCCCCCTAAGTGCTTCCAAAGAGCTGCCTCAGTCGCCACACCGACGCAACTTCTTGGGCGGTTCCTTTCCCTTCGCGCATCTTCATCTCTTGTGGGGCGACCCACAAACTTTTCGCGCGAATCTGCACTGGGGGGACATTATAGCGAGCAAGCCAGCGAGAGAGAGAGAGAGAGAGAGAGAGAGAGAAGAAAGAAAGGAAGGCCGACTGACCAATAGATTGGAAAAACTTCGTTTCTGGTTCAGCCACTATTTATTTTAGTTCTGTGCTGTTACTAATACGCCGAGACCCCGCAGATCTACTACTGCAACCGTAGTGGTGGCTGAACCCATAGTAACTATGTATGTATGCATACTACGCAGACAAACGGTTGGAACCGCAACTGGCATCATTGCCACGATCACGTCATTGGGCTCCTAGTTCCGCTGTTACTGCAGCCAGCTTCATAGACACTTGTGCACGCATCGTTCCTCATTCGTTTGCTGATAGCAGACTGACTGATCGGAAGAGCGCTTTTTAACGAATGCGCAACCATCGAACCAAAGAGATTCCTGTGCAGAGAAGATTATGGACTGCAGCGGAAACGACGATGAGAAAATCGAACAAGGATCACCTTTATTTGCTGTGCCGGCGTATCGGTTTTAAACAGAGAGCTAAACCTATAGATACTGCCGCAATCGTGTAACGAATTTACCGCAGCCAAAGAAGCGCATATACAGAAGAAGATATAAGACAAAAATACATGTTTGATAAAAGACATACGTTTCTCAGATACCGCACAAGTCTATGTCGATTTTTTGATTTCCAATATACATTTGTCTGTAAGGAGGGCGGAGACAAGGCGCTGTCATTAGTACTATCAGAGAACAAGCAAGGTCAATATAGCTATAACTACTCTGATGCTTCGAACACGTACACTTTTCGTAAAAGGGTCGTAAAGGCCTCTTTAACAGATTCTATTTACAAACTCTCCAAGTGAGACTTAATGTCAAACAGATAGTCTAAATATGGCGATGAAGGATTTCTACGAGGGTTAAATTTATTCAGAGTCTTCACCTTGCAAAATATGCTTAATACTGGCGACACAGTTTGACACTAACTTGGAAAACGTTGCTAGCTTGTAATAAAAATCTCGAGCCCTGAACCTTTTAAAAATTTACAGCATAATTTTATGCGTGATCAGAGCGAGTGACGGTACATTCGATATAAATCAATAATTATAAGAGACAAACTTCTTCTCCGGCCTTGATTTTTCAAGCTTTCAATGTTCACCATGTTATGGCTGATGGATTAGAAAGTGACCTTCGTATAGTTCAGGTACCTTCGTAACCGCAGAGGCGTTCTCATGTAAACAAAGACATTTAGTGGCGATATTAATGAAAGAAACCTATATGTACCACAAAGCAGGGCCGTCTACTTGGTAAAATCATCTCGGAATCTAATTTACCAAATCAGCTATAGATCCCATGAAAAGTGGAAGTAATTACTATTTTCGATTGCATCGGAGCTGGCTGTGCCTTCTGAATCCACCTGATAAATCCAACCAGATATTAACCAACGAATTACGTCTTGAAAAATATTAGGTCCCTCGTTGATCTGTTAAACGGCTGGGAAATATCATTGCTCTTCGCGATCCTGCTAAGTAAACTCTGCAGTCGTTGCAGGCAGGCAGGTGAGTTCCCACCTCCGCGAACCCCGATGAGACTCGAAGGAGGATCCCCCGTGGTTAGACCCCTGCCGTCATTTCTTCCTTCAACGTGCTGTTCCCTTGTCTGATAGCATTCAATAGATGGACTTTCAATAACTAGACGTCCCAAAATGGGACATGTAAGACTGTTTGAGCAAGCAGGTTGCTGGACAATGTCCGGCATTCTGCACTTTCGGGCTAAACTAGCTAGTATCCTCCGCCGCCATCGCAGACACCGTTGGCATCACTATCACCTGATAGATTTCATTCACAATCCGTTTTCGATCCTTCTTCATTCGGTCATTCAAAGCCATTTCCTGTTTCGGTCCTTCTGGATTCTACTTAACAACACCCAGCAGGCTTAGCACAGCGGACCAGCACGGTACGGCAGCTGTAGCTACCCACAAATATCTGTCTCTCGGTCGTTTTATGGGAAGATCTGCGCTGCGGCATGTTGTGGTGTCAGTCTGAATGGAAACTTGTGGGTTGTTCGACTTGTTATGTGTTTTGTGTGAATGTTGTTCTTCTGTTAGGAGTTCACGTCAACGCAAATATGAGGTCTGTCAGATTGTCGCAATTGTTTTCAGATTAATCATACGGAAATAATGATGAGAGAAAAAGACGGCACCCGTAGCGCTTTCTTTTGCTTCGCACCTTAATAGTATCAGAGAACACCTATACAGGGCGTCAAGTGGTGGCAGGAGTTAGAGCCCTGTGCAAAGCACGATTCTTGCTCACCACTGTGTACGACAATGGGAATCCGTGGACGTCGTTGATTTCTGGCCGCTAACGGCTGCCGGCAGCTGTCTGACGGCCAGTCTGCGAAAAAGAAAACATTCAAATAGTTTCATTTTTAGTCCTTGTCGATTCTTGTATCGGTACACTCCTGTTACGGACGCGGAAGGATCGCTAAGAACCAACTCTGAGAACAAGTATTACTACTGCTGAATAAACAAAATAAAAAAGAACAACAACCTTCTCAGGATACTAGTTAGAATCATTAATTATGTATATATATATAGGGAGAGAGAGAGAGAGAGAGAGAGAGAGAGAGAGAGAGGAGAATGCGAGCGATTAAATAAGGAGCCTACAATAAAGTTATGTTATAATTTTGCTAGATGTTGGGCTACTTTCTCTACTAATCATCTAGCTCAGTTCTTAGTGCTCAATGATATTCTCAGAGAAAACCGAGAGGAGCCCACAGCGGAAGTTGGTAGCCTGGAGAATGACCCTCTTACCGCCCTCAAGAGGGAGGACTTCCTCCGCAACCGGAAGTGTCCAGATGAATACACTTCTCTCGGTGAGACAGGCGATGGCAGCTATGTTTTGCTATTGCACCCACGAAACCCTTTTCGCAAGTGCTCCCACATCAACCCACTCAATCCTTTTACCACTATTTTGGAACAGCTGCGCTGCCCTGAGGTCTAGACTTTTTTGCGCCGTCTCGCTTTGGTGCCCAAGCATCTGCATAGATGATAAGCGATCATTAAAGTTGTTTGAGGATCGTTTGTTTTTTTTTGCAAAGATAGAAAGTAGCAATAAGTTCCTCGATGATCGAGTTTGCTCGTTGAAAATAGAAGCATTCATGTTTCTCGTCGGTCACGTGCGACGGGAAGCCCGGCAAGATCCTAACAAGAAATTTCCTGCGAGAACAAAACGCATCGGAAATGAGCAAAAAGGAAAGCCGCTGACCATATTGGATGCAGTGAGATAGTCGGACCTCATAATCGAAAACCAATCGATGACTGGCGGAGCTCTCCGACAGGTCGTTTGGACAAGTTGAGTCAAAATTGTAGACTACACTTTATTCCTTTCCTTTTACATTTGTCCTTAGTTGCAAAATTGAGTGCAAAAGTTTATCATCATAAATCAATGCACTGACAACGTTTACATCATGAAGGAGGTCATGTTTTTGTTGTTTTTTACTCTTATTATATTTTGAAATTCTTTATTTATACTTTGCTTGAACATATTCTAGGCTTTTCATTCGACGGTATGCAAGTAGGTGTCTCAGGCGAACCTTCCTTAAGCTAGCAGTTATTCGGAACTACACAGCGCAATCTTTATTAAGATTTAACCTCGCCTCTTGGTTTATTTTGAAGGACACGGCTACGTGATCTTCCTGTGGCGCCTTATTTGGTTTCTGTTACCCTTTCTGTGGAAAGGCACAAATTATAATTACTCTTCGTATGCTGCACACACGTTCCCCATTTATATAAAAAGCAGTTACGAATTATGACATTTATCCATAACTGCTTTGATACCCTATGCATTTATGTACGGCGTGGCAGTCCGTCACAGATTTGGCGAGCAACACTAACAGCTGTAGGCAAACTCGACTGGCGAGGCTTAATATAAAAAGAGTCAGAGTTAAACAGAAGGATACGTACCTCTCTTTCAATTGGACGTCAAGATTTATACATTCATTTGGGCAATCATTAGTTTGCCATCCATTGAGCAGCGAGCGCGAATTGAACGGAAGATGGGAAAGGGCAAAGATGGGGCTCATGCTGATGGTAGAGGCGATAGACAGATAGGCGAGATACTGTTAGCTCTTGACAACAATATCATCAGCATCGAAGACCAACATTACGTTGTCGTTCATACGTTGCTGATGTCGTCTGCGTCGTTTTTCTGTACGTTAGTTGCTTCTGCGTTGATTTGTTTGTTTCTGCTCGTATGTCTGTGTACGTTATTACACATCCGCTTGGCGTTATCATGTTGTTAATGTCGCTCGGTCGTCCGGCCAGAGAATGATGACGAATGAACGACGGTCGAGTCATGTAGCCGGTCGAGTTCTGCTGCTCAGTCCTAGCACACCGACGGCAGGGGCGGCGGTTGAATTCTGCTTACCGGTTGTCGGGCAGAAGCAGCCGTCGCCGTTGGCTGCAGCCACCTGCTCGTGACGTGATAAAGTAGCCTCGGCACGCTACCACTCGAGGCTGGATGACCTCAATGCTACCCTGTACTAGCAACGCACGGCTACTATCATCTATAGGCACCACGGCTGGCATCTCTGGGAGGCTCACTGCATCGGTCCTTTGCCAACTCTCACGTTTGGCCTCCCTCATACGGCCAGGATTCGACGTATAGCCTGCACGACTGGATGGCTGCCTGCAGCCATAACTACCAAAACGTTATGAACCGAAAAGACGTTGTCGCAAAGCTCCTCAATAAACAGCTTTACGCCAATGATAAAGTATCACGGAAGATGTATGAGTATCATGTAATCGTTATGATTGAGTGAACAAAAGATGTCGACCGAAGATGGTATGTCGAAAAAGGCGCTAAAAGACGCTCTTCGTGCAAAGTATAAGAGAGACAACTCACATCATCGCATACACATGCATAGTATGCACAAACAGTGGTGAACGTTACACTACAAAGGAAAAAAAAAACTAGATTTCTTTTGCTCGAGGAGGAGATTAGCTTGCCATAGACCATTTAATATGTGTGCTCAGACGATGTTCTGAATATAATCTACGCTATAATACCGATAAAGTAACAGTTCTAACTAAAACATATCGGTCCAACTGTGCATAGTCAACTAATAGACTACTATTCCATAGATCCAGTATGGTTGTCACTGTTATTGCCGTTGCCAATATGGCATTGTAGCTTGCGTCAATGCTGCGATTGCTATCAGCATCCCTCACGACTCCTATTCCAATAATTGTGCACGAGTTGTTTTAACTACTAATTATAGTTAAAAATGCCACCGCACTCGCCGCCGTCATGGTAACGCTAAAATGAGAGTAGCCTTTAGCCTTGCTGACTTGAACTGAGCAAGCTTGCCAGTTGGCGGGACTCGCGCAGACCTGTGTCGAGCTTCGTGCTTGTTAGTGATTATTGTTTTTGTTATTATTAGTGTTACCTTATTGTGCATGTACTTGAACATTACCTATGTAGGTGTACGAAGCGGTACCCCGAACAATATTCCGCTAACATAGCTAATCAGGCGTGTCTCTCGTCAGCGTCGTCTTATTGTTATGGTCCCGCTTATTGCATTGTCACTGCGTCCTGAGGTATCTAACCAGTGGCAACGCTAGTGACCATGTTATGTTGTCGTAGCTATTAAATCCAGCTAGAATTATCCAATTAGTCGGGACTGCACGAAGTGTGCCAGATGTGTTTGTCGATGCACCGTGCCGTCTGTTTTGTTCTGTGACACTGCACAAACACTGTAACGGCGTAATATAGTGTTACTGGCACACGGCCACGATATCAGCGTTCGCTTACCCACTGGAGTGAAGCCTTCGAAAAGCGTAGCAGCAGCAGTTGCTGCAAGATGCTACTCCGGACCAGACGGGAATCGAAAATGCTCCAGTGCATTCGATCGGCACGATCACAGACGCATTGTGGACCGTGAGCATGTAGAACGGTTCGCATTGAGCGGGTCACCCGGTCCACCAGTGTACCAATGATTTCGAAGGTGGATTTCATCGCTAGAACAAGATGGCCTTACCGACACATGGTGCACAATTCCACAACTATTCAGCCCGTAGAATAAAATTTCGTTCAGCGATTCTTACACCAAGCAAATTTACTACGGAAAAAGGGAAAGTGTGTCTGTTTGATGCGGAGGTTGAGATTCGTCGGCTTGAGGACGAGCCACCTACCTTGCAAATCTAGGTCGTGTTCTATATATTATCTGCTATGTAACAGCCTCGATCTGTAGCCCACCTCCGTTAGTTGATAGCCGTTAGAGATCTTTGAGGGTTATTTGCTGTGTGCTCTGACCTCTTTCGATCGTGTCGAAATATGGCGGTGACGGAAATTTACCTTTATTATTTCTAAGTATATATATATATAATGCGCATCTCTATATTTCGGATGATCGGCAGGAACTTAGGTCGGAAGATAGATCAGTACACAAAACACTTCATTAAAACACTCGCTTAACCTAAGGCTCCATGACAAGGGGTGATGCAATATCGAGTTGAGAGAATACGAAATATCTATTAAATACTAATCATATGGTTATGAGACAACTATTTAATAGCTGAATAATATTAGGACTCTCATTTAATTATCGATTATAAATTAGTATGAGAACCAAGTGGCCTACGGCATTCCGCTATATAACATGCAACCTGAGTGGAGAATGAAAATTCGCAAGGAGGACATCTAATTGGCTAGCTGCCACTACACTGTATATTTCAGTGCCTTGCCGGTTATGTCTCTCTCTATGTATCTTCTCGGTATGAGTAATCCTTCAAAGATGTTTCTTTGGCATCGTCTCAAGGCTCCTTCTGGCGTCCAAAATCACTGGACTTCATTAGCTAAATTTACTGCTCATTCAATTCATTTTAATGTGAGCCGTTGGCATCATTCTGCTGCGACAAATTAGCTATTGAATTATAGGATCTTTCCAAATCTAATAATTAGAGAGATGTATATTGAAATCTTCGTTTGATCCAAGCACTGACAGTTTGGCAATCCAACAACATCGATTCGGGGTAGCATGTCCTTGTGGAGATACCATTAATTAGCCATTGACTCATAGGCGCTGTCCAATTATGGCCCATTTGCGTATGTATAAATATTGTTAGTGGTCTTGGCATTATTGTACGGCTGATATAGCTGCTAACAGATCCTGTCGTCTAGCAAACCCTGCGTTCAGCTAAGCGTCGATGGCGTTTTCGCATTCATCGAAATCAACACTCTCGGTACAAATCGTTCCTGCCGCTTGTTCGAAGGTTATCATCTCCACCCAACTAAGCACAATGAGCATGTCGCGTACATGTCTAAGCATAGGAAATCGCCACGTAGCTGCGCCGTCACAACGCCGGCCAACTATCGTCACCGTATTTAGACAAGTCACAGTTTTAGACTGGCAGAAAACAACGTTTACTGTCGAGTCATTAGAATCAACCAGGGGTCTGGGGAATAAACGTCAGAAAAAGAAAGACAGAAATATAGTATAAAAAAAAACGTAGAGAGAGACTGACTGCCTATTTTTCGTACCGCTATTCCTCTAGTAGAGGTTTTATGCAGCTGCAGAAATCCGAATGATTAAGATGCTTATGGTGACACCGATCTAGACTGATGCACTAGACGGCATAACCGTCCATTGAATAATATTAAGTCAGAGAGCCTCTGTTGTCAAGGGCGTAATGACAATAGATCGAAGCACTTCCCTGGATTTCGTAATTGCGCGCGCGTCGGTGGCAGCGGCTATCGTTGACGTCGTAGAAAATGGTTACATGAAACTCAATAAACAGATAAGCCCCTTTAAGTGTGCGTGTCAATCAGGCCGTCTAGTCGTTTAGAGTCGAATATATGAACATAAATGGGTGGTCAACAAAAGCGTGGATCGCAATTAGACCGCAGCTACGACGCGAAGACAACACAGATGGCACAGATATACACGACTTTAAGCGAAAGTAAGACTAACTCGCTCTTCATTCGGTCCGTTCCTCATAGATTGTCATATTGACTGGCTGCTGGTGATCACGGACTAACGGAAAGACTCGGTATCTATGTAACTCTATTTATTCTATGTTCTAAAAAATATTTATTATAGAAGTATTTTTTATGTGGACCCTTGATTTGTTCGTTAAGAGAATATACCATAACGGTCTTTGTGAGGCTCTGTTTCATCATCGGAAATAACTAACCATAGAAACGCTTTGATGAAAATGTGAAAACTAGTTCTTATCTAAAATAATTATAGTTATTTAAATTATTTAAATATTAAAATAGATAAAATTGCAATCTACTCGCGTTGTCGGATGGTAGAAAAATAAGACACCTTTGCTCGCTTGAGATACTTGTAGATTGACCCTGTTCGGTTACACAGTGGGCACTTGAGCCTCATAAGTCACCTGATGTAGCCCAGTTGACGGCAATGGGTTTTAGTCAGCCTTGTAGATGTAGTACAATAGATGAATCTTTTTTTCTTTACTTATGGTACTTTTGACGTTAGATTTTACTTACGTAAGACGAACATAGTGTCAACATGCCTTTGTAAGTAAGCCTTTGTTAACGTCGCAACATTGAACCAGCGATGGTCGCACGTTAACTTTTACTGTGGCAATGCATGAAGAAGACGCGCATAAATCTTGCATTAGCCACTGCTGGTTAATATTAAGTGTTTGAGTTAAATGCAGGTAAAGATTTTGCGCCATGCGCAGTTTTGCCACGCCGCTTTCTATTGAATATTTTCCGTGATAAAGAAACAGTTACATGAAATTAACGCGAGATCAAACAAATCTGCTGTAACCTCGCTACCCCTTACTTTTCCAGACATGGCGCGCACACGTAACTTCAATCGCGCAGAAACAGCCTGCCACCAGATAACGCGACTACAAGGTACATATACAATCGTCGACAATTGAGCCACCATTGAATTAAGTCTACCCCCCTTTACTTCTGTTTTTAGCTCTCTCTCTCTCTCTCTCTCTCTCTCTCTCTCAGTTCGTCACTCCATCATGACTCTGTTCTATGGCGATGGAACTATAAACGAAGTTGATTGGCTACACAGGTGTGCAGCTTCACCCGTCTACGCTCACTGTCCTTCTTCTTTTCGTGGCTAAGACTACTCGACTGCTCAGAACCACATCCATAATGCCTTGACCCCTCAACCCCATAGGGCAGCCATGTGTAATCACAAAATAAGTATTTAATCAAATCCCGGAGGGCGTGCTGACCTTAGAAAGCCTAATCATCGTTCCTTCTTCTACCACTGCTACTACCGGGAGACTCTAGGCGCCTTCGAATTTACTTTGACTAGTACCTCGACTGGTTATACCGCCTCGACCAACCTTAACATAAACCTAAATAGATAGTTCAGCATAACGAAGTCAGTATATGCGCAGTGTGTCCTTCAACCATCCTTCTCATTATCAGCACTGAAACCACACATCGTTCATTCACCTTCACATTAAACAGCACACTGACGCAGACATTTTATGAGGGTCTGAACGACACTTAACTACTCATTAATGTAAACCATGCTACGTCGCATGTTCCCGGACGAAATCTGTCAGTTCTGTGCGCCTGAACAAGCAACTGAAGATCTAAAAATTCTTCCTCGCTCCTCGTTTGCATGTCGCGAACGTCTATCGTGGGCAATCATGAATTTCTAACCTGTATAATGACTATTCTTATGAAGTCGGAGCCATGGCGTTCTGCAACAATACCTTTGCGTCACGTCTAATAGACGTGGTCACATCTGCAAAAATTAATCCAACGACTTCCTTAACTATGTACTAGTATTTACGACGTTATTCGGTGCAAATTAAAGTGGTTTTAGTAGTAAATGTGCCTTATGCAGTGGTTGAATTCAGTTGTACATGACAATTTGCCTCGTTAGAGTGCGTGAACGTATTTTATTAAACGAATACTAACTCTCATTAATGGGTATGTGCGTGCGCGTGCGTTGGTGTTCATCCTTTCTGATTTGCGACCAAAGTCTACACCTGACCATCGCCTGAGGGCTATTTCGATCGTGTCATTCCTGAGAGCTGTTCGGCGGTTCTTAGCGCGCACCGAGGGGGGTCCACTTTTCTCGGTTCTATCTTCACGGCTTCGCGAGAATTTCGGCAGTTTGTTCTGAGGTCACTTGAAGTTCTAACTTCAAGTGCGAATATATGAAATGCATGTTCGCATGCAGCAGTTGCAGTTGAACCTTGACGACGTTGACTCCCAACCAATGACCTAAGGGTTCCCCCGAACTGTGAGGTTGTCGGGAGGTCTTCATGGAAAAGACGCAGCGTAGGCGGCCGCTGATCCATGTGACATCGTTTAGTCCCCAAGAATAGCAGTAGCTTGTTTTTGTTGATGTGCTAAATAACCTAGTTAAATTGCTATTTAATTCGTAGCGTTCGTTTAGCTGTGCACCAGAAATACTGAAGTTCTATACACGTATTCTTCTTGCCTAGTCTGCATTGGCCTTAAAGCCTATTCAATACGCGTTTAGCTTATACTGTGAAATTACGTGTGGGATACATTGAATCCAGTAATGTTGGGACGTTTACGGGCACCTTTCACTATTGTAGTATCGCTAATATATCTGAAGATAGTAATGAAGATAGTAAGATATATGCATTTTTCAGCTGTCGTCGACGCAACTGCACTAAAGTTTAACATTTGCAGTTGATGCCATTGTGAAATGGAAAAGCGCAAGATGACGACGGCCAGTGAAAAAAAGTTGGAACTACAGATAGAGAAATGGATATCAGCCAGAATTCATTTTTATAAGACAGATAGGTAAGTACAGCTGAAAGGGTCAGTGATACAAATACTGATTGACAATTGCTAAACTAAGCCCTGATGGTGGTTGCTGTAAAATATTTATGGGATAGTTTGATTGGGCTTAGATGAAAAAAGAAACAAAGAAAACAGAGACGTCATAGATTTTCCAACGTGAAGAATGCCTATTGCTTAGGCCACTACGATGCTACATATAAAAAAAAGTCTATACGATTTTTTAACGCCCCGCAACAAAAACACCGCAATAGCTCACTTCATTAGTTGGTTGAGCTTTACGTATTGAATGACAGAGACATCCATTGATCGCGTGGGCTAAAACAGTTGGAAAACATTAAAACGCTTCAAATCTATTCTGACCAGCCACAATGATCGTTCGTTTGGTAAAATTGAGATTGTTCCATTATCCACCTCTTTGCTCTATATTTTCAGTCAGTTAAAATTAACACCTGTCAGGTGCTAGTCGCTGCTTGACCATATCCATCGTTGACGAAATCAAGATAGTAGGAATACGACGATCCGACGATTCCAGAAGGTACCGAGTGTCGAATTAACAGCTGTTTTGACAACTCTAAGTAGCTACATTCGCGGGTCAGAGGATTCTCGGATGACTTCAACGTAATTGCTCAATAGAGCCCAAACATATAGCAACCCGGCCTGCCTGCTACAAGTCAGTCACCACAGGACTCTCTTCAATATACCTCCAAATCGAAAAGGGTTAAAGATTTCACGCTGGTTCACACTTGTTATTGTCGCTACTGCTGCCGCTGACCTGGCAAACCTACTCAGGTAGATGCGATATGCTAGAATAGTTATGGAGTACACTTGAACAAGTTTCTAGCGAAATTAGCAGCCTACCTCAGCGATGTCTCGCGGTCAGCCAAAATCAGTGAGCCAGCAGGTTCTCGTTCAACGAAATCGAATCGTCTGACGCAAAGAACCTAGTCAGCTAGGCGCTGATAGCTAATTCACAAGGTTTTTGCTTACTGTCAGATATCTTGATGTTGATGAGATGTAGGTCTAGTGGTGTACCTAAATATTCTAGAACCGCTCATAGAGGGACTGAAGCAGGTCCGGTTAGGGAGGCGGTATCTACGGACGCATCAAGCAGATCCGCTTATGAACTATATACGTACCTATGCATTGGTAGTAGTAAAAATCATGAACAAGTTGGTGGGGGTGGATGAGCACAAGGCGTCTCGCGCTTCCTCGAATACCCGCTCACTGTCATCGCGAGCCGAGCGAAGGAACTTCGTTGCGCACATATCCCAACAAATCGAACCCCCTCAAGCCCCCACTTTTAGATCCTGCTCTCATTTGGGGCAACTGAGCTTAGAGTCAGCTCATGCTATTTTAGATATGCGCTATTAACCGGTAGTTAAGCGACGTATGCCCAGTTGCCATCGGTTGACGGGCGATCCAGCGAACGGCGTCTGTGGGAGGACTCTTCAGCGAACACATCGCAATGGTAGCGAGTCGGTAATGGCTAAACAATTTAAACACTGGGCGGGTCCGGAATGCGACCGATAGCCACGGAACGTGCCTAAAAGATGAACCAAAAGGGCATCAGTAACGGCTCAGTCAATTGGTAAGGCAATGGTGGACGGTGAGTCGTCAAATACGACGACGCATACGTGCGCTCTTGGTGGTTTGCCATTAACTTCCATACTGTACAAACTATGCTATTCATACTAATTCTAGTATCTCCGGTCGTCCTTGACAGCCGTTTTCACAGTGTTTTCAGAAACTCATCTATCTATCCGTATCTAACCGTTATCAAGTTGCTATCAAACTTAGCGCCATCTAAGCCAGCCTAAATCTACGCTCAAGTAATAAAAACATTAGCTTTTTTGAAACATCAATCATTTTAACCGGGCACGACAAGAATAGCTATACGGAGAGTATCAGCAGATTTAAGATTAAAGGGTGGCCGCTTTGCAAGGCCGGTTCTTGATAATATATACATATGGGTGCTATGCTAACGCAGTTTCGAACCTGGAGCATTTATATGGATGCTGTTAGGAATATAAAAAGGAGGAGCTTATCATATTTGTATGTCATACGACATGTATAGCCGGTTTACCTCGATACATTGTATCTAACAGTAGACCAATACGTTTGGCAATACGTAAAATACATCAAGAACGCATTTTTTCATTACGTGACTGTTCTGTTTTGTACAAACTGTGTGTTTATGCTTGCGTCTAGCTCATATTGATTTGCCAACTTACTATCATAGCAGGATTTCACGCATCCGGGGTCGAAACAACGGGTGGTGCTAAGGCCAGGATGGTAAACTCTTTTCGCTATCGCCATTTACTCGCTCAGCAGGGAATTCCTTCCGGTGACAGCGAACCGGCGGGCACCAAGATTTGTAGACATTCTTATTATCGTAACCATATGACTAAAGTATGATATTCCCAATGAATCTTTAGGCTGATGAAAACCCCTATATTTCTAGAGCTTTTTATAACAAAGCATATCGCCGCTTGTCATCTTTTATGTCTCAAAATGTTGTGCTTAATCTTTTTGATGATTATTTTTGCACTCTGACATCACTGTCGTATATCTAGGTGGCTTTGCATATACTTGCAGCGCACTTGCCACATGCCTGCTATGCCAACCTTTGCAGCTTATCGATGTGTGGCATATGGACCATGTGGGCTCACACTCTCAAAGATGTATATCACCACTCTCGGGAGTGCCAATTACTCGGCTATAAGTTATCATCTGTTCCCACCGCCTGCTGAACAGTGCTGAAAATACCACTACTACATTTGTCCCTTTAGGGTCATCGTGAGCTCCGACTCAGAGGAGACTTGGGTGGCGAATGTATGGAGGCTCAGCGCTCAGCAATGGGACACAGAATGGATGTCCCATAGATGGCCGTGTCGTTGATTGGCTGTTGAGATTCAGGATCCGAAGGAAATGGGAAGTTAGATAGATAGATATCAGAAGACTTGAAGCTCGGTTTGAGGCTGCAGCAGGACCAGCAGCAGTGTGCGTGTGTTCATTTTGCCGGTGACCTGGACGGCGGTCTCGCTTCGTCGGCTATCTTCTATAGAACCCCGGACAGGGGGCGTGCCGGGGAAGTGGAAAAGCTCTTAGAGGAAGCCACCCGCGGCAGCTTGTATTCGCCAAATATGAAAGGAGGCGGATGACATTCTACTGAAAAAGTTAAAAATACAAATAAAAAAAAGAAGCAAACGCCAGTCCATGTTTGTCTAATTCCTTCACAATGAGTTGATGGCAAGTGTTGTAGCAATACAAGATCTGGCAAGCAAATGTTCACTTCGTCTCTAAAATACAGACGATTAAAATAAAAACAAATACAAACTGCTCGTATCCTATTTGATTATTAATGCTATTATATTGGCATCAGATTCCCTAAGTTCAAATATTTACTAATATTTATTATATCTAGCTCTCTCTATTCCCTATATAAGTGCTCCTAACGCGTAAGTAGTCCAGTTCTTGCATTATCGCTGTGATGGCGCATCGAAAGGAGTGCAGGTTTCTGTTGCCGTGGTTACAGACGGGCAATGAGCTTACTTTGAGCTGGGTTTACAATATCGATTGCTGTCTATCTGATGTAAGACGCTAATCGTTTATAATTTAATGTGAGCTTTAAGGCAACTTGCTATTGACGATCTACGTACTTCTATTGCATTTGAACCTCAGAAGAAACTAATCATTAAGGTCGATGTCCTACTTCAGTAACTTCTGCGTGGATCCCTTCTAGAGTACATCATGGTACAACAGCGTCAGTAGATAAACAGCAAATTTTTATCCTCTATTATATTATCTAGTCGTCACGAATTGGTGAAAGTGCATTTTCAATCTAAAAAACTCAAAAATTCCCCCTATTTAGCAGCATAAAAAAATCCGCTATCCCAAACGATACCGTCGGCAGCCTCTCTTCATGTAGTTGCGGGTAAATTACCATAATAAATGCACACCCCTTGAGACCATTTAACCCCATGTGCCCGCACCCATAGGAAGGCAGATTCTTAACAGATTCTGATGAGCGAAGATAACCCAATTTGCGCCACCGAAAGTGCCAGTGGCCCGGAATGCAAGCCCGCCTCAGAACTGTCTTCGCCAGTGAAACTCTCACCCCATTAGCCCCTCTCGAGGATAAGATCCTTGCAGCTACTTTTACTGCTGATCATGGAACTGCCACAAACGAAAGCAATGGTGGCCGAGAAGCAGTCAGCATTATTCCCAGGGCTCTCTCAATTATTTCCCTTCTTTGCGCAGACCTTTCCTCCTTGAAGGCTGCTTTCACTGATGCTCCTCTGGTTGATGGGCGATCTTATACGCCGGGCCGTTACTGCCCTTGAAAGCGGCATGTCTTTGGCAGTGTTTGCGAGCTTGGAGTGCGGCAAGTCCTGCTGTAGAGGGCGAAACCCGGTGATAAATCTTCGATGATGCATACATGTATATATATACACATACATACGCATGTGCCGTGTATGAAGTCTGCCAGGCGAAAAGAGAGCTGAGCAGATTCGTGCGATTCCGGTCCCGATCATCTCTTATCTCCTGGCTGTCTTTACCATTGTCTGTGAGGCCACTACAGCTACCACGGTCCCATAATACTTTGGTTTGAGCTCACTCACACGAGCCAGCATTGAGAGCCGATCTGGCTTGAATTGAGGGTTGGCAGCCTCGTTTGTTATGGCGTTAGAATTGGTATAGATGGACGGTAACGCAGAGTAACACATGCGGTCGTTTTCATCATTCTACCCGTGTTGTTGTCTGAGACAGCAAAAAGGAAATGCCGGGAGCAGCCCCGGAACATAGGCGGGAGGGTGTGAATGACTCTGAATGCGGTGACAGCATCTCTCAAGCACATGGTGCAACTAGCCAAACAAAACGGAGACAGCATAGAAACAACAATAACTAGGAGAGTCAACAATAGGAACTTTATGGCTACGGGAGTACTTGTAGTGATTAGGCTAGACTAGCGGCTTTCTTGAAATATGTATGTGGATATATCGACTATCAAATATGTTAAAAGGCTGCTGATTTCGCCTACGAACGGGGGTATATGCGCCAGCGTACATCTAAACGCCAACGATAGACTAATCACAGGTACAGGAGATACGCAACCAAGAAGGAACTGGTCAGACATTTGTTTTAATGTACGTTTTGTATACGGTGTCGCATGTTCGGCTACACAGCCTATAAGCACCTCTGGCATTAAATGATCTCAATTAACTGATATTGTTGTGTGCGTATGCACACCCCGCTTGCAAGGTTTTTAATTTTTTTCATAATACGATGCGTTGAATTATCACATGCCAAGTGTACAGTGATTGCAATAAAGCTACGGCGCCTATTTTGAATCTTGGCGTATTTCCTAATTCCTCAATTCCTAACGTACCTTGCAATTACGTTGTCATTTACCATTGCACCGTGCCGATTCAAAGCCGGACTGCAACTTTATTTCGCACAATTAAACTACGTTTCCATTTTAACTACGGTATAAACGAGTTTTATGATAAAGAAGAATCAAAACAGAATTAGTGATGGTGATGACCAATAACCAGATTAAATACTGACGAGTGACCACTTCGTTCAGCTTTTCGATTATGCTTTCGGCAAACATTATGAGCACACTCACAGACGTAGCCATGACGCATAGATAGTAACCCTCAATACCCTTTCAGGACTCCTTACGAACAATAGATTCTGTTACAAAATATGACCACTCGCCTCGTTTTACACAACACCAACAAACTCACACCTCAGGAGCGTCGCGAGTTCAAGCTGTTCACCTTTGTCGGTTAGAGCTCACAAGGAAAACTGCTAATAGAAGTCAGCAGTCGCAAGCCTTCATTCGAATTGTGTCGATCGCCGCACGAATACCCTACAACTTATCGAAGTCAGTTGCCTTCAATATAAACACTTCTATAGGACTGAAGAAGACGAAACTGCTCTAGATAGTACTGCGCGTCTTCTGTTTAACACATAAGGCTCGTCAGTACAGCAAGGTTTAAACCCTTGAAGTCGCGTTTGAATAGATACCGCCCATGCGATCTCGGCTGCCGGACGCTGCACTGAGTTCCTGAATCAGTCAGTTGTTGAAGTCGAACCCACATTCATTGTGATCATGCAGCGATCGTGCATTGTTGCCATTGCAATGTTGTCCGCGATGCTACGCGATCGGTCTGCTACTCTGTTCTGGCTGTATGTAGTTGAGCTTGAGTATAGTCGCATAGCCAGCACATCAGCTTCTCATTCTGTCTTCGCTTCTTCGTTGTTGTCTTCAGTTAGGAATAGCGCGCTCCTGCTGCTTAACTGGCCGGCTTTGACCGAGAGTGACAATACTTTGTTAGTAACAACACGGGAGGCTCGCCAACTTTGAAGGGCCAACAAATTGAATTGGAACTGCGGTCGCCATGAAGTTTTTGAGTTTCTTGTGAGAGTGCCTATGAGTAAGTCACTGTATGAGCGACGCTGTAAAATGGCACAAGCCATTCCGTACATACTGTGGTTTGTTCTCTGTTTATTCTACAATACTAGTGTAACTAGTACTACTCGAGGCTCTTGAACTGGTGTCAATGGCGGTGTCGATCAACGGCCGGTTCTGGCTTTCTACGCCGTAGACGCTACGGGTCCGCGCAATCTCGGACAGGCCAGACCGGGTCAGCTCGGATTGACGATTACAATGCAATGGCAGCAACCAACGAAAAGTCAGCGAAACAGACCAACGAGAATTGGACAGAGTGCCGAGGGAGGATTCGACTGACAACGAGAAAATGCAAATAGTGGAAGCAGTGATGGTGACTGGGTCGGCTATTGTCGGCTGGAAGAAAATCGAGTCGAGATCGAATGATTCGAGGGAAGACACCGCGGCGACGATGGTTATGAACAGCGCCAAAGAGGAGCACGGAGGCCGTCGCTGCCGAGGAACTCGGTTTTAAGAGAATGTGAAACAGCGAGGGGTAGTACCATTCCCTGATCTGCGACAGCAGAGCCAGCGACGACGGCAACAGCAGACACGGCTCACTAGTATACAAATACCAGTAGCTTTAAGTGTCTGCTCGTGGTCGACTGATTCTTTTCACCTGGCACACCCTGCGCATTGTATGGATAAGGTTTCAGGTTTGACGAGAGGAAAATAACCAGTCAACGCTTGTTAGCGATTTGACTATTTGCATACCAGCTCCGCTCTGGCACAGGTGACACGGTAGAAGTATTCAACTTAAGCTTATGATGGTACATTGCCGACCCTTGCACGGAGGATGGAAAAGGCTTTTTCGTGTCGAAATAGGAGGCCGATCCTTGCGAGTCTACAACAAGGTAATAGCTGGGTTACTTCAGCGACTGCCGCCAAGCTGAATTTGCGACAACTTACGTCCAATCCAGGAACTACCCCACTTTGCAGTTCAGATGTGACGCCAATTTTTTCTATACCTGGAACTTCTTACAATGTCGAAAGCTTATTACGTGTGCTTTGACCGGGCCAATCAAATTCGAGGCTGCCAATCTTAAGTCTGACTCTTGACCTGTCCTCTGGCAGCAGCAGCAGCAGCGTTAGTTCTTTCACTGCCTTGATAGCGCACTATAAAGTTGTCAACAGGGACTACTTCATAGCAGGCCGAGCTTCTACTTCTGTTTTGGATCCAATGACTCCGCGCTGGCTGCCCACAGGCGTATTGCCCACTCTGGCTCTAACCAAAGAGGCTTCGGTAACAGTTTACCCGCAGCCAGTATTTAGCCATATCGTTACAGCGTTACAAAACGGAGCTGATCGCTGGCCTCGTCAAAGTCAAATTAACCAGAATCATCTCCAACTCGTATGGCCATACGATGTCATCGCGAACGGCTCGTCTGGCGCCACAGCATGTGCAATGCGGCCGCGTATGAAAGGCGCGTAGTGAGGCTAGTGCAGTAGGTAGCTAAAGTGGCTGGGTCTCCGTTTCATAAATTAACTCCGAGGCGTGAAGTGACTCTTAGCCAACTCTTGAGCTTTGTTACCCTACCGCTGGAGCGCTGACGCAGACACTCTGCGCTGCCCCCTATCCGCTTTCTCTCTCCAATATCTGTTCTGTGCCTATATTCACCCTATCGTCCCCCCTTTACTTTATGAAGTTTCGGAGTCTCTTGAGCATTCGGCCCTCTTCCAATGTCTGTCGGATCGCTAAAGTGCGAAATCACCTAAATCGGGAAGAGGCCCGCCCCGTCGCCGACACGCCTTTTGTGGAAGCCCAAAACAGAAGTGAAGAAATGCAACAATCACACACTTCTGTAACAGCAGTTCAACGAGTGAGTGCCAACCGCTAGTCGCCGTCAAGCAACTTCGTCTATCAGCACCCCAGCCCGACAGCTAACTTAGCGTTATCTATTCCTCTATGCGACACATTGTTGAAGCTCTGAGACTGTCCGAAGTCGAGTAGCGAACTATGCCTGGCCTGCTTCAACACTCGAAGAACATTTGTTGTATCGTTTACAATGACAACATAACGACCGTGAACAGAAAAGACGGACATTGTTGCGACTCTTTTCAACGACCTGGTGAAACTCCCATCATGCAACAGTACACAGAGGCTGGCTGTCACTTGACTGCTACGAATTGTTCGATTATGTTATCGACGCCGGTTATCAGTATCGATCATGTCGCCGCCGCCGCCGCCATCGTCGCAGGTCGAAAGTCAACGGGCACGTTTGCCGGCTGGAGCACAGCGCAACGCGAGACCTTCCCGCTCAACGTCCTAGAAGCATTATGAGGGTGAGAAATAAGCTGCCAATCGAAATAAAGCGAATAAACGATAGCACAAGAAATATAAATGCTGTATCTTGTCGTTATCTCGTAGAACATCTTATTAAGTGGTCAGAGTGTGTGGCCTCGTTTCCTGACTCGTTTTAGGTGGTGCTAACCTTCGGAATGGACTAACCCTTCTTAATGAAGTCATTTAGCTTGGGATCCCGTTTGGGGAACACAGAGATGCAAGGTAAAAAAGGGCACTTGCGTAAAGGCGATCTTTTTTTGAAATTTCTACCCCTTGTTTTGAGTCACTCGTCTTTAAAGCTGTGCTACACGAATCCAGACTGTTTCATTTGATAGGGCAAGATTGGGACTATGGACCGGGACTCGGAAAATGGTGTGGCTTAATAAAGTCAAACGGTGTCATACAACAAGATCACTATATGTGGTCTTCTGCTGTTCAAAAATCTCTATATTTTCAACGTTGTGACTTTGTTTAACGAGCTGAGTCAAATCGACATTCATCATTTGAAGATGCTCCTAAAGTTAGCATTAGACCACTTGTTAAGACTTCACCAAATTCTATAAGTTATCGTAAAGGCTCTTCCGAAACTTCGTGACTAACTTCTACACGTACAGAAACTCACTTATGGTGATCGGGCAGATTTTCGACGCAAAAGGATCAGCAGTTTATTTCATCAGAGACCTTCATCGCTAAAAGTCTCAGAAACAGCTTCTACAGATGCTGCTAGAAACTGCGTGCACTAACCCTTAACCCTTTACATAATCTTCGTTGTTGTCCAAGCTATATATATTTATGTATTTTAGCGGCCGCTGCGAAGGACAATTTGGTACGGCGGCAAAATATGAACACACGGTAGCGGAAAAGGCAAGCTAAATTTTAAAACAATAGAATGCTCACACGTCAAAGATTAAAAAATGGACGAAATCATTTCCGTCCATTCTGGCATCGTCGTACGTTTTTATCATTCATACGTCATTGTTCATCAAAGCACTGAAAAGCAAAGGTTTGCAGAAGGACTATTTGCGCGCGGGTGGATATACTATCTTTTTGCAGAAATCGGATCCTAACGATCGATTAGTTCCAAAAGGAACTGAGTTAGGGCTAACGATGCTTTGAGGATGGAAAATGCACGGATCGCTTGTACACAGGGAAGCCAAACATTAGATAGTTTTTCTGTCTAGAAGCCGCGTTTACTATGAATGGTCGAGAAACCGCTCACAAAATATAGATAGAAGCTACCTTTTCCTTTAAAAATCTTACTGAGCTAAATAGCTGACGTCAATGTCACAAGGTATCTTGCCTAAAATGATCTTATGCTATCAAACGCTTAGTTCAATTAGTTGCAAAAGGATGGGAGAATATTTTTATGGGCTTGCTTCGCCATACGAAAAGCATTAGGCCGTTTAGACTGTGTTAGCAACGTAATCGTTACGCTGTACGTATCGTCCACGCAATTTTTGGTAATATCAGTCATTTTCTTATATATTATTAGGATTATCTCGCGGTAGGACAGACGGCCTGAGTCACGATTTTGATTCCGAATTCATGTCGTGTTTACAGTTCGTGTTAGATATCAGGCTACCCATTAAACTGATCGCTAGTCTTATTTCAACTAACATTTGGGCCCCGTCAGCTCAGCTAGCAAAACGTTGAATTGAGTATTCTGGCCGAGAGAGTGACTGACCTATGCTTCGAAGGCCGACGTGAAGTAAATATGCAACGTTTTTTCCACAACTATCTTTTAGCCTGGCGTCTAATCAGCTTGAGCATTTACCTGGTAGGGCACATCCGTGATGGCTCTAATCTAAACTGGCAGAATTCAAGAGTGGCAACAAGCCATAGCGAAGAAAGAATGGCTGCAGATCTCTCTTTAATAGAAAAACACTAGATATGAGTATTAAAAAACAATTATCGAGGTGTCAGGACTTCGTGTGAGTGTTCTTCATAGAAAATAGGAGCCCGTCAGAGTAGTCGCAGAAGCTCAAACAGGTAAGACTTGCGAGGAGCCTTTTTTTTAAAGATGGCAATAACACTTGCTCTAGGCATAATCATCTCTGATAGTCCCGTTTGCCTGTTTGCTTAACTGTCTTCCTCCTTCTCTCTGATGCTATCGCAGCAGCAGCGGTGGCTTCATTTCTTATCAGGTCTTTTTTCCGCTCGTCCCCGTGACCCTACAGGTTAGTAAGATTTTATGTTGTATTTCTTTTTAGCGACTGTGGTTATGACGACTCGCCATCACCCGGGTAGATTACCAATTTCTTCAATTACTCTCTAGCAGCGAGCGGTGCTGTGTCCACCATCGAATTCGGCTCGCGCATCTTAGTTTCCCTAACGGTATTCGACTTGGAAATAACGCTTTGAATTGTGCGTCGTTCACTGCTCTTAAGCACTGCTTCAGACCTGAGACCCTTCGCCTACTGCAGCGACTACCGCAAATGCCGACACGTCTTTTCTCGTGGCTGCTGTCCGATCGTTGGTTTCACTTGAGCAATGGTACGCTAGACAGGCAGGGTGTGTCTGCGGTAGACATGCGATGCTTGCCTACCCAACCATTCGTCGAAGTTAAGCAATCTATAAACTTGCCGTTGGTCTGCTTGGACTCAAATGGACAGCTAATAGTCTGAGTAAACGAATGTTAACTGCCGGGACAATCGAACGTCGAAAAGCATTGAGCTCCGCGTAGCAGGCCAGCTGGGTTCGTCTTCCCGGAAACCGGACAGCTGCACTGGCACTACAAGACGTCCCGGTCGGCCGAGTCCGTCGCAGTCCATCGGTCTGTTTAGCCGCCTCAGGGCACGAGGGCCGCGGTGGCGGACCGTTTTAGTTCCTTTCCACCTTCCCATTTGTCGCATGACCGTAGAGCGCGCACACGAACCGACGGCGGCGGCGGCGGCGGCTTTACCAGCCGTTGTCGTCTTAAGGCGACACCCTTGCAACGTTGTTCTGCCAGCGCCTTCCTGTTGAGGAGCTAGCGTCGCAACCGACCGCTATTGCCAGTCAATGAAACGACGTTGCTGTCCGCCTAAGCGCGACGGCGATTGTTGGTCTCAGCCGGCGTCACCGCGGTGTCCACTGGAGCTAACTATATGTCATAGGTCTGCCAGCGACGCAAGCGCTGCTGAACGCTTCCGCCGCCAGCCAGGACAGTGGACTTGAGTTACTGAGTTCAGTCGCACAACATAATCATACGAGACGACGACCTGCTGCCGCTGCAGCCATAGCTACTTTGGCGCTGCATCGCAGCTGGAGCGACAGCGACGCCAGAGCGACAGCAACGACGACACTGGGAGCCACATCAGCCTGGGCCACAAGCCAACACTCACCGAACCGGTACCAACCAACGGGTGGCACTGGGTCGCATCGGCTAGTGGTGGCTCTGGGAGTAGCCGCGGCGGCCGCGGCGACGCTATGCTCCTCGCGGTTGCCCGCTGCTGCCGCGAGCAGAGCGACGAAGCAGCTCGCCCAGCCCGGGACGATCGCAGCGCCGCCCGCTCCGCCTCAACGGAGGAGGCTCCGCCTGGCCAAAAGTACCGCCCAGGCCAAGTGGCGGAGTGCTTCAAGCCCAGCGAACAGTAGAAGGACAGTGCATCGTTTAGTTGTGTACAGTGGTGTTTGGTTTCACGTCGTGTTGGATTACTCCTCCGCGAAAGTTCTGCAACTGGCCTAGCTTGTCCTAGCTTGCTAAACCTGGACATCAGGGAAAGGCCGTTTTTTCGGAGACTAATTGATTCCTTATATTAACAATAAGAATCCCAAGAAATAATACCGCAACAATATCTGGTACGTACGACAGCTGCAACGACAGCTATTGATGAACAACTCAACGACCCAGCATTGTAATCTACTTGTGGCCTGTGTACTATCGGCGAGGTCACCTATCGCCGCAGTTTCAAAGCTAATCAGAGATAGAGACGTACAGTGTTCTGCAGTGAAGATCTGACAGAAACAGCTTGACGTCCAAGTTATCGAATCGATTGAAGATCGACGCGAGCATTGGCTTCAGCGGGCGTAGTTCTGCTGAACCGCTGTCCAGTATTATTCAGTGCTCGCGCATCGACGATTGATGTCGACAGCTTGTTTCCAAGTGTCTCTATGAGGGTATTCAGTAGAACACAGGATGTTGCCTCCATAAATTTCGGTGCGGTCGACGGCGACGAAACCACCGTTAGCAGCTCACAATTGTCAGCGTTATCGGTCCGTTTGGATGCGCGCAGAATTCTTCTCACTGAGTCTGCTTATCTGCCACTGTATGGATCTGTATGTAAAGCCCTATTCTATGTACGTGTCCCTCGAAGCCAAAGAATCGTAACCGTTGCTCGAGTTCTACCTTAACAACAAACCAGTATAAAGGAGCAGTCGCAACAAAATCATTGATACTAACAGCGTAGACGTAGCTCGAACGGCAGCAAGTGAAGTTGTTTACTTATAACGTGGGTGTGAGCATGTGTCGTAACCTGGCAGTCGATTAATCGTCTAGCGGGGTCCAAAGCGTCTGGTGAGAATTTCATCGAGAATCCGTGTTAGCTGAAGTAGCCTTATTGTCCGTACATCGGTGATTCGCTCGTTCTGTCTGCCTATCTGTGTATACTCGTGCTAGCAGTGACCGTGTAGTGGTTGCTGTGTGTATGTATGATTGTGCTTATGGTGCGCGCGTTTCGGGGGGTACAGCAACGAGTTTGCTGGGAAGACTAGCAGCCAGCTCTAGATAGCAGATCTTGTGCTCGCTCAACATCGGCCTCGTTCTATTTCCTTGTTTTCCTCAGTGATCCTTATCGGTGCACCCAATCTCAGAACACAAGTCCTCTCTTTCGCGGGCGGTGGCTTGTTGCCTGCCTGCCTGCCTGCCTGCCGGCCGGTCGGTAGGCCGCCGATCCACGAGGATCCTGCTGCTGCCAGCAGCCCCGACTCGGTGAGGTGATTCTAAAGTAAATCTAACCTAACTTAGCCTAGCCCAGTTAAACGAACAACAACAACCCAGCAACCCTTGGCTATCGCCGGCTCAGCTGGCCACAGCATTAGGCGCTGCTAGCTTGACTGTGATCATGACCAGTACACCGCCAACGGATTTAAGCCAGTCGGCATTGACGGGAAATCTCACCCTTGCACCGGCGCCAGTCCTGCCATCGTTCGGCTTTACGCAGGAGCAAGTGGCCTGCGTCTGCGAAGTGCTACAACAGTCCGGTGACGTCGAGAGGCTCGCGCGGTTTCTCTGGTCACTACCAACATGCGAAAGCCTACAAAAGAACGAGTCGGTATTGAAGGGCAAGGCGCTCGTCGCGTTTCATCGGGGCAACTTTAAGGAGCTCTACAAAATTCTCGAATCGCATTCGTTCGCTCCAGCGGCTCATCCGAAACTTCAGGCGCTTTGGTTGAAAGCGCACTATATTGAGGCGGAACGCTTACGCGGACGGCAGCTTGGCGCCGTAGGGAGATACCGAATTCGTAGGAAGTTTCCCCTTCCTCGCACTATCTGGGACGGCGATGAGACGTCGTACTGCTTTAAGGAAAAGTCCAGAACGACGTTGCGCGAATGGTACGCGCATAATCCGTATCCATCACCTCGCGAAAAACGTGAACTCGCCGAAGCCACCGGCTTAACGACAACGCAAGTGTCGAACTGGTTTAAGAATCGCCGCCAACGGGATCGCGCGGCAGAGAGCAAGGACGGGTACGTACAACGCCAATTGTTTGCTATAGATCAATTAATCATTTACTGTATCCATATAGTTGTATAAGCTATAGCTAGGCACAACCAACGCCCGAGAAATTCGTACTTAATGGAATATCATATCGTATTGTCTCCATTTACCGAGTACGGGAGTAAGGTAGAGACAGACAGAACTAGCGATAGCAGGATGCTATACATTATTAAACGCACTAATATTAAATGTCGGTTTATTATTCATCGAATATTATTCGTATGCGGCAACCTAAAGATCGGTTTTTTACGAACTTATTCAGCGACTAAAGCTTACCTATCAGTGGGCAACGTTTATGGGTCAATGAAGATTTTATGCGTACAGACACCTTTGAATCGGAAACAAACGTATTTTGTCAATCCAAAATCATTGCCTGGGGCCAAGAATCATGTTATAGTCGTGTTTCGTATGGCGTGCTTTTGCATAAAGCATCAGACAGTATCGCGAGACACATGTGAAAGACTTCTTGCCCTCCGTCATGACATGCACGTCTTATAAAAACTCCGCACAATTTCATACGAATGCCACGTAGAGGCATTTTTAAAACGCATGAATATCCAGACTCGAATCGGTCAAACAGAACTTGTTCCGTAGAGAGTAACTATGATCAAGCAGGATCACGTCGAGAGCTGGCCGAGATATGGGCGTGATACGTCTGTTTCTCTCTGTATACTACACACACTACAAAATCGAAGCACTTTCTTTTACTATTTGAAAATATTTTAAGAGAGTATTGCCGGGCATCGCTTCGAACGCCGATATTTGTTTATCTAGTCTAGTACAAAGGATAGTCTAGTTGGGATGGTCTTGAATAAATGGCTTATATCAAGTGTTCCGTCGATAGCCTCAAGTCTGTACCAATTTCGCCTGTGACTGTCCATGTGATTTTGCGAATCATAGCATCTACGTACTAGGGTCTCCTGAGCAGTAGCCACTTCATATTTACTCAAGTGTCCGAGTATCTATAAAACGCTAGACAATTTGTGTCTTGCGGACGCCTATTCTCGCCATGGAAATAACAGCCTATTCAGATATGTAGACAGATTATAGGACAAACAGAGATAGGACAAATTTATACTAGGGGAGAATATAGTCAAGCGTTAATGACTGTTGGCATCTGTTTTCTCACAAATATCGCTATGTTTGCAACCGGAAAAAAACTAAATCGTACGCCTTTTGGTAAAGGAGCTTTCAAATTAATTTTGATCATTTTACGGTCAAGCGAAAAAATGCGACAATGGCAATCATAGCCTTCGATAGCCGACGATACCAGGGATTCGACGGTGAGATTTTCTGAATACAAAGAATCGTGTGATTGTTTGGCACCCAAAATAGGTTATCTCTAGTAAAATAGTTTCGACCCGCAAATTATTCTTGGCCGACATGTTGCCTTTGGTATTAAAACTAGAAACAATTGCCGTTTGTTCGAGGCTTTCTGTGGATTGTATTTGACAAGTTGATCTTCTTGTTGTCTGAACTGGCAATTCAGTCTGCCGTCTTTTGAGATACGCACAAATCAAAGCTACAACAGGTCAACATGCGCCAATCCGTGTGCATCAGGCGCAAGATTAGGTACAGAATACAGAGTTAATTTCACATGTAGCCAGGTCTAGATCATAAGAGTTCAAGGGCGAAATACGTACAAAACAGCTCTTTATATTGTCAAGACTTTCGAACAATACATATACCTCCGTTTATAGTTTGCATATACCATCTCGCATTGCATAAGTCCTCGTGTACCATTAGGTCGGACCGTGTGAAAATCATGTCGTTGCCTTCAACATTTCTCTGACTCGTCTCATCCGCCTTAAATGCGGCCGTTTGTTGCTTGTTGATGATCGGACCGAACAAGGCTCGTTAATCGAGGCTCAGCCTCGGTAGGTGATCCTATTCTTGATATCGTGTGATTATATACAGCCCTGCACGCATACCGCTCAAATGCTTACACATACTCTTAGAAACATGCACACACGGAGAAATTTGTTATTATGCCACAATATCGAGTGTACGTCCGCCGGTTTACGGATGCACCTCCGAAACAACCGACAATGCGGTACCCCATCATCAACAACAACGATGACGAACGAACCCAACCCAGCCCAAATTTTTCTGTCAAGAGAACTCCTTTATTTTGCACGAACGCGAAGAGTGAGCGTACTTATCGCCTCTGCCGCTACCGTTACGGCTGACCAAGTAACGGGTGGCAGATTGTATCGCCACTATCGCTGCTGCTGCTGCTGCTGCTGAAGTTGGTATGCAACAACGTCGACGATCCCCGCGATGGCGCAAGGAACGACACAGCTGTATCGTCGTTCACCTGATCACTTCGACGATGTGTTGGTTGATCGGTAGCCAGTGGCTACTGATCTCAAACAGTAGAAAAAGTAACAGCATCAGGCCATCTACCAGCGTGCGGTGGACAATCATGAAATTCCTTCAGTGATTGAGCCGGCTCTTCTCTGTGTCCGATGAAACAACTAAGCAATTGAACTATAAAGGTTATCAGCAACAGAAGTAGCAATAGCTCTTCACTGTTAGTTCAAATAGGCGAATCGAGTATTGAGGAATCACGTGTATACTCCAGTTCCTCCATAGCGCTAATGCTGCTGACCGGTAACTGTCTATTGAGCGACGTCACTGAAAGCCGCAGTGTACCTGTTTGCGCTGTTGTGCATATATATATACTGTAAGCACAAAAAGGGTTGATGACCTATTTGCGCCTTTTGGCCTGCTGCTTGCTTTAATTTATTGTTAATTGCGGAGTGATACCATGCGGAGTAGTGTTCGATCCGTATTTCTCAACTGTGTATTTGACTCTTTTCGGGATTAGCCTTAATTTCATGCTGACATGCTCGGTGATGTACGTTTGTATCTGCTTGTATATCTAAGCTTTCGATTTACGTTCCATAGATGTGTGTCGGATGGCGTCCCTGCTGTGGATGGTTTCACTCGTTTGTGAACACCCCATAGAATATACCCTACCCCAGACTCCCCATAGAAGTAAGTAGCAGTGTTACATGTTCTGCTAGTATCCTCAAATGAGTGACTGTATTTAATGTGTGTGTATTTATGAACGTCTGCTTGGTCGTCCGTCTGCGAGTAAGCCCACCGCTAAACATATCATAGATTGATATATTGTATATGTGTATCCACGTATGGTTTCTTCTAAAAGCTGTTTTCACTCCTGCTGATGCAATTGTTTTGTCGATACCCGGCCTTCTTGTTGAACAGCTAGGGATGTCCGTATCTGTTCGTCTAACTCCCGCGGCTGCCACTTTTTATTATTGTTGTCGCTACTACGTCGACTACCAAAGCAGTCAATCCGTCAGTATTTTCTAAACACCGCACGCCAATGAGAAACGAGACAGCCACGCCGCGATGTTCATAGCCAAGCCGATCATAGTGATGACGGTGTATCTCGCTCGCTTTCTGTTAATGGCACGCAACGTTAACGCAGCTGCTTACGGCGCCGCTTGTAGTGGCTGTTACCGCACCGGTCTAAGACACCCCGCAATCCGACCGAGGAGAAGAAAAATAGAATCGATTGACAAAATAGAGCTACATACACTTGAGCATAGCTATATGCAGCACCGTCGTTATACGATGGCGAACATAGGAAGAACAGGAAAAGGGTGCCAGTACTAAAAAGGTAGAAAATACGAACGGGAGGCGCGAAAGCCAGGAACATTGAGTGAAAAGACAAATTAGAGAACAACAACAGCCAGAAGATGTAGAAGGAGTTGCGGCAGTGGCAACAGCAGCGCATTGACTCTTTATAGGGAAAAAAAAGACACTGAAGATGTAACGCCTCCGTTCAGAACCAAAAGCGCAAAGGCCATCGTACCTAACGCACTAATCTGTGTTATGCCAGCGGAAGAAGTATGTGACGATAGCATCAGGAGATAAAGGTACCTTCAGCTTTGATCCTAGGCTTTCATCAACTATATAGAGCGGGACTCTGTCGTCTGCATGATCAAGCGTGGGACGCGGAGTGTAACGTCAACCAACGAGGCAAGAGCAAAAGTAATACGGACGAATGAGATCGTAATAGATCTATGATACAGTGTTCGTTCTTGGGGCAGTTGACCATTGGTAGTAACCACAACAGTGACTGCGACTCGTAGCCTTTGCCAACGCTTTTACACCTCACGCTGAGTAAACGATACAGCAACAACAACAAAATATACTTCTGTCCCCCACAACGAAATTGCTCTTGCGCCCCCATAATAACACAATAACCATGACGAACGGTGGGAGTAATATTTACGTTAAGAGCTCCTTAACCAGTCGAAACATTCGAATGGTAGCCAGTACACTAACCCACCGAGCAATAGCGGTTTATTAAGTCGCTACTTTTATAGATAATATATGTTTGTAGAATTCTAGTAATAATCGCTTAAGAGCTGCCACGTCTACGGAGGATTTCTCGAACGTAGAGAACACGCGCTCGCGGAACATATGTTGCGCCTACGGTATATATAGTGTGCGTATGCTGCTGTAAGCCCATAGTCAGACACCCACTGATCACACCTTTCCTGTGGAGGGAGACGACGAAAGATTCATGAACAGTCTTAGAGCAAATAAAAGGGAAGTGGTTTTCATATAGTTCAGACTCGGGGTACACCACCTCGCCGCGGAGGCCAGAGCCAGACTTGTAAGCACAAACTTTATACGACTGCTTACCAGAATCACACAGCCACAAATTGAATATATACAAATTCTTATCCCTGCTGCCACGCTATACGGTGCCAATACTGAAACAGCACAACATTCTATGGCGGAAAACTCTTATGGTGGCCATTCTTGACTTCACAGCTGAGCGGAATGAAAGCACAGCAGGTGACAACAGAAAAATTTTCTGATTTTTCTGAAGTTTGTTTGCTGTTTAGTTTCGTGTTAGTGACAGACTGTTCTGTGTTCTTGATCTTCGCGCCACTCAGGCGAGGTTGATGTTTAAGTTCGTCCTCAGCAAGATGTAAATGATAATATCATAAATAGCTAAGGCTCATTGTATATACCGCTTAAATCGCGTAGAGGTATGTCGGATTCACATAACTCTTGACTTGTAGAACGAGTAGGTGTCTCTAACACAACACCAGGTTTCGAGCTTGTGTAATTTCCTCTTCCTATAAATAATGTTATTATTTGATGACGATTCTTCAATGTTTGTGTACGTTTGCGTCGTGTTATTATTTACCTCAATTGTCCCAGCGGTGGTCTGTGCTGACGAAAGCCTTAGTTAGGCTCGATAGAATGAACGTGTCTACCTGCTAACTCTTGGCCTTATACTCTTGTACAGTTTGGATCGGCTTCGTCTGAGTACGCAGGCGTGTCAGTGCACCGTGTAAATTTCCATGCTCAGGGGCTGAGACCATCTTGCATGCTATTCACTCGCTGGGCTCCAGTCATCTTGGCGTCTCTTGCGTTTACCGTAACAACAGCGGCAGAATAACGACGCTGCCGACGTCGCCGGCGACGCTCCTGCTGCCACTGCCGCCAACCTGGCAGCTCAGCCGACAGCTCTCAGTTGGCTTGACTCACTAATTCGCCTTATTTTTCTCTTTCTCCCTCCCCCCCTCTCACTCTCTCTCTATGTATATGTATATATATAGATAGAGAAAGAGAGAGATTTATATATATATATATATGAGATCACGTTCGAAGCACGTTCCGCCGCGCATTCCAACGGCGTGTTAGGTTTCGCTTTACCGTCGGTCGACTTCAGGTTTCACCTAACTATGACAGCCCAATACGCCTGGGAAGGCGGATAGATATATCATCGTAATAGTCGGAACGGTTGTTGGCGCTCTCGTTCCATTGTGCTTGACGCAGATGATGATAACGATTTTTTTCTTGCCGCCGTCAAAAATGGTCATGCAGGTCCATCCCACTTGGCCTCGTGTACTACGTCGGCTGTCGTATATGCTAGCCACACCGCCGACGGTAAGCTGGTACCGTCACTATTGCCCTTGCTTCCACTGGCTTCTTGTTCCTCGTCCCGCTTTCTTCCTACTTTTTTCCACAACTCCTCCACAATCCACGCTACTATCTCATATACGTACAGTCAATATATAACCCCTGCTATCCTGTCCATATATGTATATACTATATGTATAAAATATATGTAGATAGATATCTTGATTTCTGTTGGCTCACTCTGACTCACTCTCGGCACGGTGTTGGCTACTTAGCGGCCAGCCACCGACCGAAACTGGATGGCTCCTCATCTCCAGTGGTGGCGGAGGCGACGGCAGCAAGTTCGAATTCTTCGAAATGCCCTGTTTTTTTTCGCACAACTCTGAATGTGGTACCACCATATTGTGGGAGGCCACAAGTTCCGTGACCCGGCTGGCGGCGTGACCCGACCAGCTATGAACAGACGCGGTGATGTTTGTTATCACTGTTATGAGTAAAGTGTCACGAAAAATAGACGCGTCTTCCAAATTCCTATGTTACAGCACGCTGTGTTGTATGGCGTTATTTTTCGATTTCAAGAAGAACAGGGCGAACAAACGACGATTCTACGTCAAGTTGAGTGGTCAAACACGAAACATACAGGAGAACTTTTTAGCATAAAGTATTCACCAGCGATTTTGTTCATTTTCCAACACTCAACCCGCGTTTGCTCGTCTGTTTGTTTAAGGAAGAAACGTAAGATGAGATAATATTATTAGGAAATTTTATCAGGAAATATCTGGACTCTTTTGTTGGTCGAACACAGTGCACCTAGACTGGACAAAAATTGAGTATTTCCTTCAATTTTCTAGTAGTGAATGAGCGATGCAAGAACATTAGGATCACGATAAACGTTTTCTAGGGTTCTTTCTTTTAATATATTTTTCATAGATATTCTCAAGTTTTCATTTCGCCCAAGTCTCCGCGTTCAAATAGGAACCATTATGGCCTGCTCGTTTTATTTTAATAGATAATGCCAAAAATGATGGTAATAATCTCCACGCTGGTACGAATACCAGTTGTGTAGGTTTTCCCTTTTTCGGGGAGGATAACTGCTCGTATCGTACAGCGATATTACCTGGAAAATATCGCCAAACGCACGAGTTTATATTATCTTTAACAGGGCTACATCGACAGCAGGTGTTAGGTTTAGACATAAAAAGACGGGTGAATGCCTAAGGGAGATTGTTATGGCCATGCCCAGCAATGAAGGGCTGCTGTTGTATCGCAATTTCTTCAGTCGTGCAAGTGCTTGAACGTTCCATCTGGAGTTTCCCACAGACCCCAGAGCGCATTAGCAAACCGTTTATAATAAAGGAATTCGACAAACTGTTGCAGGGACTCCAGTAGCCCCAAGCTTTTACAAGCATCAAGTGTAATCATTTCCCACTTAGGAGCCTTAATGATATTGAATCCGATTCAACTATATTTGTCTTGAGCATTTTTCTTTAGATTCCTACAGGTAATCAGAATAGCGTCAATATCTGTGGACATGTCCTAGCCAGGTTGACCAAGTTACTCAGTCGCAACTTCCTTCGTGACTGCTACACACTTTGGCACAGAGAGCATGGATCATGTGATTATTAGGGAATTTGATTTTACACTATCTCGAAGTTAAGCCATAATGTCATACGAGACTATGATCAATGCCATTCTAGAGGACGGTGTACGTATATGCACATTTCTCCATCATTAATACTGCGATCTGAGTGGAAAAAGTTGGCGGAGGTGTTAGAGGCTGTGAAATCTTGCTGAAATAGCTCTTTGTCGATACGACAGGGCTAAACGAGAATGGGACTTGACTGTTTGATATATTTCTCTCGCTAGCGACCTTCTATTGTTTGTATAAGGAGGAGCGCACGTCCTAATGTAGCACGCCTACGAATGATCTTAAATTACTTGCGACAATAACAACAACAACGAGTTCAGTCTGTTAGCGCTACTGCCGCCACGGGCATCACTCGCATCAAGACGAGCTACCGACGATTCTTTCGTTCGATTACTACCTGCTATCGACCAACTAGCAGCGTTCTGTTTTCTTTCCCGGCTGCTGCCATCGGCGCCTGTCTCGAGTCCTCTCGAATAGGCTACGGCCAACTATTAGCGTCGACACTGCCACTGTTGCATTTGGCTACGCCAGCTGGTCCGCCAAGTGGTACGTAGTCCTCCGTGCCCGCTCCCCACACCCCCGTCGTCCCCTTGGCTGTTGCCTGCTTCAGACGAAATCCGATACCAGCTCCATTAAATCACCACCGCTGCTAACTTTCCGAGCTAAGCAACAAACATTTGCACGCCTAACATAGTCAGACAGCGACTGACTTCTAGCTCACCCTATCTGGCCGCGGACAACTGGACTGCAGCATGTGCGTGCGTGCGTGCGTGCGTGCGTGCGTGCGTACGCGTGTATTTTCATACTGCTACGTAGGGAGACTCGCTATTCAGACCATAACCGCATGCGGCGGGCAGCTACAATTACATTGTCGATATTGGTGACTAGATATGGCAACTGGCTGAACGACGAAGCAGGGTACTGGTTTGGTTTCAGACAGTGCGGCTGTCGATATCACACGTCCCCGCTGCCTGTCTGACTGAACTCGTTCTTTGTTTTCGCTGTTTCTCCAAGCTTTCCAAAGCGTTTAGCAGACGGTAGCAGCGGAAGTTCTGTTCGTCCCCGGTGGGACGCTCACTTCCCTGACGAGCTGCTCTTATTGCACACGCACGCCACTCACAACTGATGATCGACCGCTCTGTTGGCTGATTTCGACGAGGGTTACCTAATGCTGGATGACTTTACAATCTGACTGAAACACTAGTCGCTCAGCTGGAATGGCGCAGAGAGAGAGACTGAGATGCGATATATCTATCTATTATTATTACAATTATTGTCGTGCGCGGTGTGTTCTGCTGCTTGTTGATATTTGATAGTCAAGGACTACTATGCGGGAAAGTGCGGTAATGGCGGCATAACCGTGTCGGCCTGCATGACAAGTCGACCTTCCCAGCAGCCGGAAAACGAACAGCCATCAGCACTTTCACTGTTTCTACTATCATATATATGTATGTATGTATGTATGTATGTATGTATGTATGTATACATTTTACAAAAGTGTTTTAGTTAACTGATCTTCCGCCGCGTTTGTGACGTAAGGAAAGGCCAATGCTTGTATCGAGAGAACTGTTAACATTTACAAGGAAAACTACGTAAGCCCACGGCAGATAATATAACAGAGGAAATTGATTTTTGCCACTTTTTCTTCCTCGTTCTCTTTTATTGTAGCGGTTGGTAAGATTTAGTTATTGATGGACATTCCTGTCATGTCATTCTGAGACCGACGAATTGTCTCGTTTAATCTGTCACACTCCTTCACGGCGCTCAATTTCAATAGATAAACAAGAAAAACCTAACCACATCAAAGGGCATCACGTGACCACTGACATATGACCTTACAACTCGGGTTCAGGTGCAGTCTCGTTGACAAAATCCTCTACTGTTCGACTGCGCGGTATGGTAGGGATAATAAAATCGAACATCAGCCGAACGTGATGCTATACCTTTCAATTTTTTGCCTATTCACAATTTTGTATAGCACGATTTGTAATAAAATGTCGCCTTATTGCATAGTGTCTATTGTAGTTTGACCGCTATGTTTATGTCCATTTGCCTGAGACAACATGAGACCGCTCTATGAACGAGTTGGCGGGTCGCGGCTTGACATATATATATACACACACATATATATATGCATATACACATATGTATATATATATGTTCATTGCTATTACTGTGCTTGTTGGCTTCTCTGAAATAAACACTCGCTTTAACCCGAGACGACTTCTCGGTCGTGCCTTGCCTGACCCGAGTTGTCCGGCTAACTATCCGTCCGGCCGGTCTTACTTGGCCGCCCGCTTACTTGGCCGCCCGCATGCGTCCTAAGGTGCGCTGTGCCTTGTTAGCAACAGACGCACTGCATTTGGTGTCACCGGGTTGCTGCATACGTCTTGTTTGCCCGTGCATGCCGTATATCGGTACATACGCGCGAACAAACGACAAGAAACAAAGCGACAGTGAGCCACCGTTACAGCAGCAGCGCGAAGAAACGATACTGGCGAAAAATGCCGCCTAGTGCACCATCCCCCATACAAGCCGGCCGGCCGCCCGTTGCCTCTTTATCCTGGACACGTACCCGGATGCGGCCTGGTTACTGTCACGGCGGTTGACAGCAATAAGTAGCCACAGGGGTCACAGAGTGAAGTTGAGAGTCGTGTTGTTGCTCTTCGTTCGTCCTTTGCGGTGGCCGATTGGACAGCTAACGTGGATTTCTCGATCGGCGGCTGGACAGACGACGGAGCTGCTCATTGAACGGCCGTGTCTGCTATTTTTTTTCGAGAATTCAACACACAACAACGATCATAAAGAAGATATCAGTCCAATCGAACCTTGTCTGCTGTTGTTGTCGTAAGAAACGCCAGCTACGTCGAATGGCCGCCTAAAAACCACTCCGTGTACATCTGTTTTATTAGAAATACAACGTATGAATGGACAGCAAATCATACGATCGTAGATGAGTATGTTTCTCTCCTCCAATTGATTTGTACCCTTACGATCGTTGGAATATTTTGATGCAAAATGATTCTGAGTCGCGGGGAATTATTTCTTAATCCTGTTTTTGCGTGAACAATTTCTGCGTCTTCGGAATAAGGAAAAATTGTTCGTGCAGGGGACGAGGTGTAGGTAACGAAAGCCAAACAGCCCAGCAATACTGAGTTGCCCACTTTCACGGCGGTGGCAATGACGGCGCGGCGATACAGCGGGAGATTGCTGCACTTGAATAGAAAGTCTACCTTTATATTGAAACCGCTTTACTCAAACGTCACAAGTAACGGGTCTGTGAGGTGTATAGTTGTTGCCAACACGTTCGTATTAAATTCTATGCAGGCCTTTAATATAAAGAATTAACATTAAGCTAACTATGGGCCAACATTAGCAAAGAAAAAAAAATAAACAAAAATAAAGCTACCTTTTTTAACAAGAAAATGAAAAATAGTTTTGAAGTTATCCACACACAGTGTCGCGATTTAGAAAGATGAGATCTTCGAAAAGAAAAGTCGTTCCTGGAAATTTACTGTAGTCGACCCGACTGTTCTACTCATCTAATGCAAATGTATTACACGGACAACATATAATATATATATATATATATAATGGCAAAGCTTGGCTATATTTTAAATGCGTGAAAATTGTCAGCATCATATCACGATTATCATTGATATACGCAGCCATTCATTGACGTACCTCTGAGATGACGTATCTGGCCATTATATTAGCTGCGGATTATTACTTGCAGTAAATGCTTATTAGTTCTAAAGACGCTAATCCGAGCGTTACCTATATTTTTAAATAACTGATTTGCGGTATATTCCAATGATAGCCGTACGTAGCTAGCAGGCTATGGTGGGACCTCTAGACCATCTAAGTAACATATGCATAAGCAGTATTTAGTATTCTTCTCCATTTTGCCTTAGTGCTTTTTGAATCACCTTGACTTTCGAACATATTCGAAAAACTAGTCCGAATGTTCGAATCATCATAGGAAAATATCCATAAAGGACATTTGTCCATCTACACAGCCAATCTTGTTAGGTCCTTGTGTTATTGCTTATAGCTGCCGCCGCCGCCGCCGCCGCCGCCGCCGCCGCTACGGCAGCGCCCCCTAATGTTTAAAATTAACTATCCCCTCACTCCCAAGTCGGAATGTACTCACCATTGAAGATTGTATGTTCAGACAAGGGTGCACACACAGACTCTAAGTACACAGGCACTCTTTAGAGGGAGATGATACCCGCTAAATCTGCGATATCTGTATGTGGTTTTATGTACGATCTGTCTGGACCCTTCTGGAGCTTTCATATACACGCCGAAGTGTATTTATGACGTGCGCAACTCCCTTTGTCTCGGTAAGTACTAGCACCTCCGTAGTGGCATAGCCATTCGCAGCTGTCGAACTAGTAATACGCTTGCACATCGAGCATACCCTTGCGCATAGCTTTAAGCACATAATCAGCGATCTGTAAGATCTTTAGGATATCTAGAACCTTCTAGAGTAACCTAGCGAGTCTTCTTTCTTTAACGTAGACTCTTGGACTATAGTTTCGATCCCCACGACCTAGAGAATCGAGACTGCTGTGCAAGGAAGTCACTGCTAATCTCTTACACAAAGTACGAAATGCACGAACGTCTTATGCGAAATCTCCGATGTTTAGTGTTTTCGCCTGGCTTCAACTCTCCACGCAGAACGACGACGAAGCACAATCAGGCGATGTTGGTTGGCAGGCTTGTTAGAAGCGAATGAACGAACTAGTCGTTTCTACATGTACTCACAAGTGCTGTTGCGTACATCCAGCGCCATGTAGAGGCCAGTGGCCCCGAGCTGTCCTCTGTCTCATCTCTGTGCGCTTACTGCTTCTGTTAGCCATATAAATAGTTTTTCTTGCTGAGGAAATCTGCACGTACGGTTGTGTTAGACCCAGCAGAGTTTTGTAGACCGACGCGCAATCCAGCCTTTTTGCGAATGGCTATCTGCAGCACTGCGGTGTGTTTGCATGTGTGTGTGCCTATATGTGCATAGGGTTTGCTCGAGCCTGATGTCAGCCTGCTGCCTATCGACTATAGGCCTGTTAGCTGGCTGCTGTTGTCCTGAAACTGGAGGGAGTGATTTCGCGAGAGCTATGCGATGCATCCTCAAAGCAGCAGCACAGCCACTTGGGCTCATCATAGTTGTTGCTCTCTTCGCCAACGACGCTGTTGCGGCCACCATCACCACTATCGTCGGTAGGCCAGACTGCACCTACAGCAAACAGGACCTTAGGACTACAGTACCGGTATTGGTAGAATAAAACCGCAACAACAACAACAACTCATCGAGCGGCTTCCTCAACTACGGCATCCTATCGTATGAATGGACGGATAGATGCTGTTGCCCGAAGAATACATTGTATGTTTAGTATTGGACTGATCCAGCGATCAGGATCGTTTGCTAGGGCCAACTGGATGGATAGTACCCTTTCCATTGAAGCTGTTGTTGATATCGCCATTCGAGATCCACCATTACAGTTGGATAAGGGGATCTGAGCGACTACAGCTGTTGCTGTTGATGATGCCGAGAGAACACGAGAACGAATTCAACTGCCTTAGCAGAAGGACGCTATCAAACATCATCGCCGGACCTGATTCCTTTCATTTATCAGAGATTCACGTTTCCGGCGTACAGGAGCGCAAACTAATCCTCCGTAGAAGCTCAGTGTTTACCAGGATAACAGATAGAATGGTCAAAATTACTTGTGTATGGCTAGACTAGCGTGTTACGGGACCAGGAACGGTGAACAACGAGTACGACTGTTGTGATCGCTCGAAGTTAAGGCGGCACCGGAAGCCCTTTGATTACACGCTTCGACCTAGGTCCAGTAGGCCTACGTCAATGGGAGGGGGGGTGTTGCCGTCATTTCTTCGCGGTAAACTCGCTTAACCGTTAAATAAGTCAAACAGCCGTTGTAGCTGCCGCCGCTACTGTCCACAAGCAAAGGGGCGAGCTTTCTGATTCCGACACTTGGAGGATATAGAGAAGCAGGCAGGGAGCAAAATGACCTTAAGCATGCTAACATTCACCGAGATTCAAATAAAGAAAGCAAAAAAACGAGCGTAGCTGTTATATCGGCTTGTTGATACTGAACAGCTAAGTAATAACTAGTAATCATATTCCGTAGTAAACAGAGATTCGAATAAATACGACATTTGTTCCGTGCAAACAGAAAGCCGCCATTGTATCGAACGTCGAAAAGCATCACCAAGCAAAATGATCTGAAGCGAAGTACCGCGACGCCCGCATGTATGGGCAAAGAATAACACAAACATACAGCTGTACGGGCGCAAAATGAACCAAATACCGATTTCTTTAACTTAGCATTTATAGGTAGCCAGAAACAAAAACATCTACTGTGAACTTCAATCCCCCTTTTTATTACACTCGAGGTTAACTTGAGCTAGTCGTACCTATTGGCCTTTTCTCTCATGGCCCTCACTTGCCACACTTCATCCTTCTATCTTCTTTTTTCTAAAGCATTGCATTCAAGCTGTTTTGGTCCTTCGTGCCGGACTTAAAAATTAGCTTCGACTTGGAAGTGAAATCGTTTCTGGCCTTCTCGTGGGGGCCTGGTGCGCTCAACCATTGTGTGTCCTGCAATATCAGCTAGCCTAACGTAACAGCTTTCGAATGTGAATGCTGCGTTCTCTAGCATTTTCACTTTTAACCTTACAAATTTTGGTTAGATATCCGAGTGAGTATAACCCGATCGTCAAGCTAATGCAATTAAATTTAATATCAGGTCGTCTTGTCGCCCGTGAAGATGCTTTCGGTACCGCTTAGCCCTTTTCTTTTTGCCTCCTTGTCTGCTGCTACAGCGCTTGTTGTTAACCGATGGATGCGTACTCAACTCCCCCCCCCCCCTGAGTTGTACTAATGTTGTTGTTCGATCATTGTATGTTTTGTCGAGTGGCTTAGGTTCGAGTGGTCTCTTTCACTCCGCTGGTCCCTTTGTCGAACATCTCACATTTGCTCACTCTCCCTCGCCAGTTTGTCTATCTGTCTCTCTGTCTGTCGCATTAATGCGAGAATCACGGCCTGTGATATATCCGACCTGGGCTGAAGAGAACTGACGACCCACACTGCCGAGTCGCACACAGCGCCACACGGTGCTATTTCGTCCTCGAGATCCGTGTTCCAATTCGATAGCTAACAGAACCGCGGCGTATTCTCTTCCATTGTATTAGATCAGCTGCTGCATCGACAACAGGCGGTAACTGCTCCTTTTGCCGGGGGTAGAAGCCTAGGTTTTCGGTCAACCTAGTTCACAACAGAGAAGAGCACGAATGCGTTGAGGCGAAGCCAATAACAAGATATTATTAGGTATAAGAGTAGGCACGCTTGTCGTTATGACTTGTTCGGTCTATTCAAAGTAGAAAAAAATTGATCGTAGGAATGACGGCAGTATGAAGAAAATACCCACGCACTATGCACAGTAATTCGCGTGTGTAGTGTTAGAAAGACATACGTCGGGATGCTGCTGATAGAATATAAATAGCTGAAGTAATCCCAACGCAATTTGGAACATCTGAAAATGCTTGATTGATGAAACACATATTATTGTTGTTATCATCAATACAAGAAGAACATTAGCGCAACGTTTGCGAGTGGCAGTCGAAATGTTCGCCACGACATAGATTAATTTACCCAAAAATACGGACTTTAAATAAGAAAAAAAAAGACAAATCATTAGTATCATATGAACAGAGGTGTGCCGTTGGCTTCTGAACAGTTCAGTAGCGACCCCCGAAGCGCTCCTTTCGATCGTGCTCTTGAGTGAAGCACTCAGAACGACTATCCTTTACAGATCTATTTGTTGCCGAAACGTGGATGACAAGAAGCAAAAAAAAAGAAAAAAAATTAAGTGTAACCCCAAAACGCTTGAACGTTTCGTCCTTCGGACGGTTTCACACTACAGTTACGGCGATGAATACCCCTGATAACTTTTTGTGGTCGAATAATAATAATAATGACAACCTCCTAGCATAGCAGCGATGGTACAAATGCCGAAGCGCCGCCGAATGAAGCCATACCTACTTCACAGCGAGTTACGGTAAAAAAACGCAAACTGAAAAATCCATTTAAATAAGCAACGTCCAATTTTGTTGTGACTGTTTACGGTCTTCCGAAGGTAACTATCGTTAAGATGACACAGCCATCTAGCTATACAGAATGCGCGAGTCCCTCTAACTCTGATGGCACAGGATTATGACGAGAGAAATGATCGTCGCCAGGTAAAGCAGTAATTCTCCAGAAAACGAAACTATAAGAGGACCTGCTGTCCTGGTACAGGACAATAGTGTTCTAATTATTTTTCGCGGCTGCATTTGGTCAGCAACGCTTAACTATCTGAAACTAAGCGTTTCTTCGGTTGTGTAAAAGCCAAAAAAAGAACAACTTTTCGCAGCGATAGCATTGAAGTAGCGAAGCGTGTACAGCGTTTTTCTTAGATACAGCGCCGGGTCGCCACAAGATGCGTAACGTCATCAAACATATTGAAACGTTACATAACTAATTGGTGAAATACGACGGCGAATGAAGACAACGCCGATGAACCCACATAACACTCGATAAATACAAAAACTGCGCGGAGTAATGCGCTCGTTGGCTGGCGCTGATACTTTGGACAGTTGCTTTCTCCATCCGTAGCTAGAACGGGCTTCGTCCGTTCTAGCTACGGGTGGAGAGGGGGCACGGGAGCCCAAGATAATTTCGAAAAGTAACAGCCGAAGCCCAATCGAGGGCCTAGCCCTAAGAAAAGTGGGTGAGACGGTAGCCCGCGAAAGCTGAAAAGACAATCAGGTACCATCAAAGCACAAACCTTTTCGACACGACGATGAATCATTTATAGAAAGTAATGAGAATGGTTCATTTTTCAAATTCGATTCCTTGACAGCTGCGCATCAACGACAGTGTTAAATTGGTGTAGTTTCGTTATGACGACAGGTATAGTTCAAATAAATAATCAATTTTATTGAAAAAGGTTCAAGCAGGGTCCGTGTAAAATAATCGTTTCGCTTCCTTGCGACGCCTCCATAAGCGATGTATGTTGTGCGTTTATTACTACGAAGATGACTTATTGACATAAAATGGTTCATTTTTTAGAGAGTGCATCATTGAGTCGATCAATAAAGTGTGACAGCAGCGATTTGGTGTCTACGATACACAAAATGCTCTTGTAAATCTAAATTCCGCAGGTAATTTTACTTTCTGCTTCGAAAAATACTATTCAATGTAATGGGTGTTTTTAGGTTTACGCTTATCAGCAGCCACGGCAGACCATTAACGTTGAGAACCCAAAGCGAGTTAAGGTATTCGCTAAATGGATTTCTTGTTTACATTCATTCGTTCAGCTACATTACCGTAAGTTCTCATTAGATCAAGCATGATTGGCCAACGACTCTGCGTAAATCTCTTCATTCAGCGTTTGATCTTAAACGTGATTTTATGCAGATACGCGTAAATTCATAAGTACCTATAAGTATCATATATAGGTGATATGTAAGTTTCGTTAAAATAAGCCCTAAGTTTCGCTCAGCTATTTCGAGAAATGAGAAAAGAATCCCGCGACCACCGGCAAGTTTATTGCCTAAAACGTGGGCCTTCACATAGTAGAGGCTAACATATTACGCCTTTTTTAATTGAGACTTCATTCTACTCCTTGTCGCGGCCCAGCCTATCGTAGCTTCCGTCGTCGGCTTTATCAGAATGCGCTCGCGTGTAAAACAGGTGTAAACTCTTCTCTCTCTCTCTCTCTCTCTATATATATATATATATACATATATATGTATATATATATATATATATCTCTCTCTCTTTTGAGAAATAAGGCCTGAGCGTGGTAGTAAAGGCAGCATCATGCCTGCCTGCCTGCCTGTATTGAATATAATGCGTTGGCTGTTCGCATAGTGCATACACACGAGGCGCTTCTGCTTGTTTTCAAGTAATCCGCTCTCTGTTTCCCGATCGTTTTCTCCTTCTTCTGAGCTATCAGACCAGCTATTAGTAGTTGGCTGGCAGAATGTAAGCAGTAGCTGGATGATTCACTAGCGTAATGATGCTGAAACTGTATTATTAACTGTAGTAGCTAACGTAATTAGCGCGATGAGCCGCGAAGTAATTACACATGTACGTAATCAAAGCGAAAAGCACGCCGATGGTCACTGTCTGGGTCTCCGGGTTCATCACGACAATGTTCTTTAGACTGGATAATATCGGAGCACGTACACTTCCCTAACGCTAAAATGTTGATTCCAACATTTGTCGTTGTCGAGTGTTGGGTGCCCTATCGAGATTAATTTCCCAAGTCAACGTCGACATTCACTCCATTGGGGGTTGCACGACAAACGACGGAGCAGAAGGTGAACGAGAAATTACTTCGAAACTAACTTCACCTTATCGACGGGTTTATCCATTAACTTTTTTTTTTAATATTGGAGGGGTAAATGTGAAAATAGACTTCAATGGGGCCCAAGTTGAGTATATAATTGAGAGCATTCTTACGAAACAAATAGACCTATCCTAAGCCTGTATGAAATGTCAACCTATTTTTCCTAGCTAAAAGCCTAGAACCTCTTATCCGTTTAAAACTCATTTTTTTGTTATAACAAATGGCGCGTTTATTGCATGTTTACGTACAGAATTCAGGCTTGAAGGCACACTTAGTGAGCGCTCCTATGACGTTTTCAAGTAAAAATTAAAATGTACCCTTTGCAACCTGAACAGGACGACTTGCCGAAAGCCTTTTTTTCCTAAGGCGCACTCATTAGCCAACGATGGCAGCAAACGTTCCTACGATGTCAGACTCTAGTTTTAGCAATTTTCGACTGGAATTTACAGTTTAGCTGGAAAAACAATGAAGTGATAAGGATGTCGACCAGCAGAAAGAAAACGAATCGTATTCATAGATAGCATATGAGCGATGTTATTTGTTTGTAGGAGTCGTATATCGCAGTAAGCGACCTGTCAAAGCCGACACGAGCATTAACATGACGACCAGAGAATTTTACTTGTTATTGCTACTGCCGCTGCAGCACCCATTGTACTGCCATCGTGAGACCAACGCGGGTCGTGCGTACAAAACTGGACATGGGGGCGAACCCACGTAGTCAGCCATGTAAAACGGTTACATTCTGCTAGTAGTCGTATCTATCTATGCACATTGAGGGATGCTGTTCAAGCAAGTATAAAATGTACACAAGCGTATGTACTGTGTAGAGACGCCAAGAATTATAGCTATACGTACGATTTGGATGTTATTGTTTTGCCGATCGCACGATAACCCCAACGACAAAAACGGCAATGAAACTAACAAAAGTACTAATAATTCCGGTGATAGATATTACTGTCGCTCCTGGAGTGTATATACACGTCGGCGAAGCAGGTCTCTCGGCCTGTTGTCAATGGATTTTTGCTGCGACTTTTCAACTGTTTACGGCTGGCTGGCTGGCTGGCTGGCTGGCTGGCCACTCAGCACATTGCTGCCAAAAGTGCGATCCTCCATAACTATTTCCAGCAAATTAGTTGCAGAGGATGAAGTCAGTGAAACATTGTTTGACACCTCGTGGGCGTCCTTAATAGGCCATTATAAAACACAATGTAGAGATAGTGTATGTCTTCAACATCATCCAAACGGGATATTGCCACCCGTGCGTGAAGGGTCCGGCAGATAGATACACGTGCACGCAAACATAAAATCACATATATAGTACTCGACTTTTCGCACAAGTATATATGGTATCGAGACGCGCGTGATCGAGGTAAACGAGACTGTCGACGAGAGACCAATGTGAAGTAAGTCGAAGTCCCTATCTTCTTCCGCTGGAAGAAGCCCAGTGAGCATTGCAATTAATGCGACGGGTCTAACGCCACAGCAGATCGACACTTCGAAAATCGGCATATGGTTTATTAAAGCGACCAAGCAACAGCAATAGCATGGGTAATCTTGTTTCATGTGGCGGGTTTCTCTAAGAAAACTATTCACTGACCAATTACCTTCGATGCTTAGCCTTGTCGGGTAACTGCTTTCTATAATTTATACTTGACCATCCAGCTTATTGACAGGCCACATTTTTAACTCGACAAAATCTATGTAGGCCTTATTGAATCTAATTTCAAACAATCCGGATTTGATTTGCGTAAACGATGCTTGTACTCGAAGAACTCACGAATGAACTTTCCTCATATGTCGAATAGGTACTACATGTCGTGGAATTCGGATCTTCTGTGAAATGTAGCGAACACAGATGAGATTAGACAAAAGCTATTTTGCCCCTATTGTATTCAACTATTATCGGTCGGTTACGGACCTTATCTTCAGATACATCCTGACGAAGCAAAACGAAGTAACCGAAGTGGTTTTCACTTAGGTTTCTTCTACAGTAGAGTAAGAACGTTGTTTACGAGTATTCAACTAGCGCGGAATAGTCAGGACAAGATCGAAGCAATACAATAAGTAAAAATTTATAGTCGTAATGATGTTTTGTTATAGCAATAAATAGTTCGAACGTAACGCTGGTATAGAGCAGCTCCGTTCCTTAGTGCTACGTGTTATCTGTTGCTGCAACTTGGGGGATCATCAAAACACCAGTTGGCCCCCATTTGTCAACCCACTCGCTGTGTGAATCACCGTATCACAGTTTTGCATTTCGACCGCGGTTTCTTTTTCTTATCTGCTTTTTCTATTAGACTATATTTTATTCCTTGGTTCTTTAAGTTGTTCACACTCGTGCGGAGTGGAATAGTGCAATCCGAAAAAACCGATGGCATTTCTTAGTTTATGACGACGGTATTTAGTGACAGCAGCGCCCGTTTTAGACAATAGAAAATAATGCCCACGATGTTAAGACGACTTTAAGCCGGGCTGTGGTCGCCTTCGCAAGTTAGGTTAACTCACGCAGGGCACACGTCCTAGAAGGCAAACCGAAGGGGCGCTTAGAAAGGTCTTACGTAAAAAACATCGTTCCGTTAGACACATTTTCCCGTACTTCTGACAGCTGCTGCTCCTGCCCGATCCAAGTTGTTGCCACTTGTCACTGTGAAAATATCTCTAGACGACGATACGGGTGGTTGGCAATCTTACATATAGCTAATGCTGTTTGTGTTTACTAGATCTATTGACAAATCGCACTATAAAAAGTTCAGCGGAACTTTTTAATTAACTGCTTATACTAAACACAATTTCGTAAAAAAGAATATTAGTTTAAACTCGAAAGCAAGCTTACCTGACTGATTTTGCCCTACAACGCATTATATAGGTAGCATCGCAGCTGACGTCTGCATCATGTAACAGGTTAAAGGCGTTTGGCTAATTGGACATATCTTCCTTAGGTAATAGCTCTTACTTTAAGGACAAAGTTAGGAACGAGTGTTTTACATATATAGGTGTACACAGAGGACAGTTTTTAATAAGCACCGTACATTTTAAAAACTGCTTCATATGCATGTCAAATAAGCTTACATGTCGCCGTTAGGTCACAAGAAGGCTATACAAGATAGTCTAGAGATATTACTTTTTGGGCATTTGTGGGAATATGACAAGTATGCTACTCATAAGACTAATCCCATGTGTCAAAAAGTGTCCGTCCTCGTTCTAAGCAAACAAATACCTTTCCTCCCCCCCCCCCCCCCCCCCCCCCCCAAAAAAAGAAATGGGCGCATAAGAAACAAACCATTCATGTTGTTTAACAACATGGAATAACTTCGATGTACGACTGCATCGATAAGCGGGCTAGAAAACGACGTCTTAAGACTTTGACGCAAACTTTGATCTTTGAAACTGGCATCGAACCGTATGTTCGTGTTCGGGGAGATCTGGCTGGAAAAAAATGGTGGTCTAGAATGCAATAGAACGACGATAAGCTAATTTTTTACCAGGTTTACAAATATATCGCTCACCAAGAATAATGCTTGTGATCATGTCATCGGATTTAAAAATGCCAGACTTTTTTGGAGCCCAGTCTATATACATTTATGGTTCATTTCCCTCCCTCTCTGTCTCTCTCTTTCGCTATTTATTGATAGGACTTTTGAAGCCTCCAGGAGCAATCCTAGTTCCGTGTCCTCTACGAGAGAGAGCGGGTCCGGTACATTGTACTCAGATGGTACGAGAAGAGTATCGTCTTTTGCGTAGCGCCGATGTGGGGATCAGGGATTCGAGTGGCTTTGCTTCTCCGGTGCAGATGGCAGCGGCAGCAGCAGCAAAACCTTATTCTCCTGTTCGCTCTACCTTGGCTAGAGAAGCTGGAGAGAAGTTTTTTTCGCGTCTTCGGGGTAAATAGTTCCTTTGGCTTAAGTGTAAGACTGCCATTTCGTAGATCAAGCCGCCACCTCACAAAGCGGTAGGAAACACTGGTGCACCCCACCAGATGGTTATGTGGTGGGTGGACGATATGCTTTTCCTATTCCCTAGTTGCAGACCGGATTGCTTGTTGTGGTGATGGTTAAAGAGGCGGTGGTTCGGGTCAGAGGAAGCTGGCTGGATCGTCCCAGTCGTCGCCTGTGCGACGATAACCTCTGAAACACCGTCTGTGGCTAGCCAGTACAAGCGCGAAAATATTGGCGAGAACAGAAGAGCCGCCAGTTGAGGAGTTGACAAAATGGCGATGAACCTGTGATAAGCAAGGCGATAAAGAGCCGATCTGCGTAGGGGAGCCGCTTCTCATTGACAAAAGATAGAATGAAGAAGTGATGTCTCTGTAAGCACGGAAGTTCCGTAAGAAGAACGAGATTAACAAAGGTGTCGACGTGGTTTGTGGCATCTTGAAAGTGGAATTTGTCACTTGTTCTCGCATAAGTTGGATAAGCTGTCACTAACATAAATACACTGTGAGAAAGCTGAAAGGAAAACTGATTATTGTTTTGTGACGATCTTGTTACAGGCTAAATGCGCGGACAGGATTAAACTATACAGCTGTTATAATCTGATCTGTATGGAATTGTACTTTTTACTACGAATCTCGTATTTTCCCTACTTATCGATGGTAGTATTGAGAAAGCGGGAAAAAACAGCCCCAAATTTCGTCGAACTTTATTGTAGTTTCTTTGACTTCTGATATATTTTTGTGATTTGTATCGGCGCTTTTCTGGAACAAATGTTTATCATTAGAAGGAAAAATCCACTGGAGAAATCAAGAGACGACTTCATCTCAAGTTCTACGTGGACTCTTCGAAAGAGAAGCGATTAAATGTCATATAGGGAAAACAACTTGGTTATTATGATAATTTTGATTATTATCACGATTGTATTCCCTCCTGGTTGCTAGGGGTGTGATGGTGAGGTAACCTATTATATTCTTTTTCCCATTCACCGGTCTGTCTTGTCGGTGGCAACCTTAATGTTATCCGATCACTGCTACGATGTGTTTGACGCCTAGGGCATTCGCCGTTGTCGTAGCAAAGTCACCCGAACCGCTTACCTGCTCGTATAGTTGTACCAAATTATAGTGGTGAATGTAAACTTTGCTTTATTCTCTTTTTTACGCTAAGTGACTGCCTAACCGCACCTCCCTTCATTTGCTTTGGTCGCCTCAGGCCCGCAACTAGCAGCCAGCCGGCCAGTCAGCCACCGGCCTCCGCCGCAGTTACACACAAGCGCCGTTCAGGTCGCTACGACGCGAATGAAGCGCTACTTTCTGCCGCTGACTGAATGAATTCTGCTAGTGGCGGAGCTCCGATGGCAGCGGGGACTAGGACAACATCGGTGGGCGCATTCTGCGCATGCGCGAATTTGCTCCTCCAACAAGCGAACAGCGACAAACCACCGCTCGGACGAGCGGCATTGACCCTGCAGCAAACACGGCAGTGCTAAGGCAGCGATCCTTAAATATTGAAGTGGTGGCCACAGTAACGCTCCCAGCGGCGAAAACAGATAAACAGCCGAGCGTAAAGGATGGAGCCAACAATAGCGGGAACAAAGGGACGCCGTTGCCATTAAGGGAATACATTTGCTATCTGTACGAGGAGGACAGAGGTGAACTTACTTACCATTTCGCTAAGTTAACTCTGTTGAGCGTCGTCGTCGTCGCCGTCACTTTTGGCGTAGCAGACGGTGACGACGGAAACGCCGCGCGGCAATAGAACGACGCGACGGCCTGTCTCTATCGCCCGGTCCTCTTGCTGGCAGTTGACTTGCACGGCCAGTAGCAATTAGAAATCACTGATCTATAGCTACGTGAGCTTTTTGTCGAGAAGGAAAACTTAAGCGGCAGCCAATGGCTAGAAAATGTTATATTTTTATTTGAATTCAGATTTATCTGTGACCGATCGAGGAATCCGGCCTGAAAAAGATGCCGAAACAATCTACCGCTGAGTCCAGACAACGTACTAGCCTTGGTATCCTGAAGAGTAGAAAGGGTAACTAACTGATCTATGCTTTAGCTTAGCATACGAGCCCATCAAACGAAACATTTTTTTTTTTAAATTAGCGTATGAGTTGAAGATGCGCACCTTTCCGTGCCTAGTAATAAAGTATTATCCTTTTGGCAAAGTTCTAAACGAAACACCTGTTCAAGTGGCGAGCAATCGATTGCTATGTGATGCCCTTATGTGATGCTACTTGCACTTAATAGTTGTTCCTGAAGGGATCATCTCTTTGGGGCTAATTTGCGCTTCTTTTTATTCCGATACTTGCTAACGAGTGTCGTTGGGGTTGACGGAGCACTTTATGGATGCTCCGTGTGCAGGACACTGTTAACGCTAGCAAAGACTACGATATCTCGACATGCCTGGAGATGGAAATCGCCATCTGCTGTTAATGCGTATGCTTGTGCCAGTGGATTGGTGCCTTAAGGCTGTTGCTTCACTCGACTTTTCTCTATACGAGCGGTCTCGTCGGCCTGTATAATAGTAGTAGCGGCTGTAGTAGCGCTGGTGTTACTAAAGCTTGCAGAAGCGCTTCCATCTACCTTTAAATAAGCGTCATCGGTTTTCTAGTCTACCGTGCAGATATAGTTCACCTCGTATCTGCTTCAATGGCCTGTTTTGGCGCTTATCAGTATCGGCTTATCAGCAGAGAAAGCGAGAGCGAATCGGAGAGCGGAGGGATACCGCTCAATAGGTGGTGCAGGTCGCTGGCCCGTAGAGGAGTTGCTTCACTGAAGTTAAGCAAGAAAAGTTAGCCAGCAGGATCGAGCCAGTGGCGTTGACAGCTTGCAAGCAAGCAAACCGGGAGTGCGGCAAGTATCGAAGACTGAGAATTTCCTGTGGGGCGTGTGTTGGTCGATGATCGTCGACTGATAAGGGAAAAAACCTATCCTGCAATGAGCATGGCCCTGTTTGAATCTTCAGCGCAATCAAGGGGGATTCTCGATGGTGAAAGCGAATGGCCCTGCTTCACAATGTTAACTTATCCACTAGGCTATGGAGTTCGCACCACGTTTTTGGCTTGATGAGGTTGAAACTTTTGAACGCAAAGAGATCCGCCAAGGTCTAAAGATCTATTCGGACTTCACGGTTGAGAGGTCGACGACTTGGTCGATAGGTGGGGATTCGGTGGAAATTTGTTCATCATCAGTTTGTTTGAGTCACTGAGCGTATAACCGAACAGCAGTGCAATGGGAAAATACATGACGACTAGCAAAAACTATGGCCGGGATCAGCAGCGAGATCTTGATTCGCAGTTCTGAAACAGCTCATTCGTATGAAATGTGTGGAGGAGATCGGAGCAACTCTAAATCGGCTTTTGACTGCGCTACTGACACCAGGTGAATGATCCTGTATCCCTCGAAAAAACATGTTTGCCTTTCGACGATAAAGAGACTGTTGTCGCTTGCAAGAAATAGGCCTGTGTCTAAAGTTGATGTTACAGAGAAACTTGGATTCTGGCACATACGGATACAACATTTAATGGAAATCTGTAAAAGAATGTCTATCTTTACGATCGCCCGCCTAAATATAAGAACGTTGCATACTCTAATTTCTTACAGTCAGCTTTCCGTGTATTTTGTTCCGTGTAAAATTACGCCGCGTATTTAGCCATATTCAGCGTTCTACTCGTTCTGTCAATATGACGATACTGGAGAGTGTCAGTATTTGCGTGGACGCATCATGTCAAAAGTATTTCTTGGGCCAGCCGACATCATAGTTCATTTTATATTCGTCCCAATTAATTAAACGTCTGTGTATTATATAGGATACTATATATTAATATGGCTGCCACTAATGGGTCTCGCGTTCCGCGGTCTCGCCTATGTTATTATAAATTCGCTATTTTTTTTTCAAACCCGCGTCATAAATACGTTCATTAATTTTTACGTCGGCCATTGGCTGACCGGACAATATACAAATACATATTGTGTGTGGGCGTATATTGAACATCGTAGTGGTCGTCTACCGCCATTATCATACAGCTGCATCCTGACTGCCACTCTAACAGCAAGAAGCCAATTGGATGAAACATCGTCCTCAGATGACGGGTTACAGATCGTGTCTTCTCTTTCTCTTCGTCGTCTAGAATACCGGCAATGCACCGGCGTGCTGAGGTGTATCTCTATCGAGGATCGCTAGATAGTCTTCAATGATGGCCACCGTTTAATAACCGTCACCTAATTATCTTATTCTACTTTTCATAGTGATTAGTCTGTTTCCTTTGGTACGACAACTTATCTGCTAGCAACCAACGATATGAAGCGATCCGACGGGCGCGGAAATGGCGATTCGATCAAATGTCAACCATTTGCCATATGCTAAATTACTGGTAATCGTATACACGTATATAATAAACCTTATCTAATTAGTCCGCCTCCACTACCCTAAGTATCCCTATTGCAGCTAAACGGAATGTTAGAAGTTAGAATGATCGTATCGCTAGCTAGTTCTAGTCGCATCGATGGATCCAACAAGCTTTCGATTTCATTAAAAACACAATATCTGATGGCACGACATCGTTGATCGTGTTTCTACTATACAGATTACAATATTGATCTGAATAACTTTAAGTATAATGCCAGTATTTGTTTTTCAATAGAGCACTCGCTCTCATTTCCGTCAGGTTGGACGCCACAGGTACGTCGATGATGGAGGAAACATCCCGATACGATCATTCGCGCGCCTTTTACGAAGCAGATAATTTTCAGCCCACCCGAACAAATAATGCTCACACTCTATCTAATATTAAAACTAGCTTGTACATACAACGAAACGTTATTGTTCAAGCAGTATGCATGGGGCACGTTGCTGCATACGACTTTTCCCCAACACGACACTCAGTCCCAGCGGAGAATGGATTCAGCGGTGATAATAATGGAAAGTAACGTGACTTCCTATTATAGTTACGGATTCACAGAAACAAAGCCACAGCATTGTAGCTACTCGTTGTTTAGGGCCTAACGAGTTTTACAATAGAGAATATTTTATGGACCATATTATGCCATGTTGTTCGATTATACAAAGATAGAAAGGGTGGGGCTCCTCGACAGTGTCTCGTAGAGCTCACCCTTTACAGATATAAAATGATGTATTCTATCTATCTGGCGTTGATTTAATCATATTATTTGAAAAGTACAGTCAATCGGCCACTGGTTACTTGGTCATTAATCTCGTGTCACTCGAGATTTGCTTGTCCCGATGTCCTGTTTAGGACCGTCGCTGTGTGGTGTTACGCCACATGCTCACAATTTCCAGTGGACTCAACTTCGATATGTGCATACTTATATATGGCTGCGTGTTGTTATGGCGTCGGCCTATTGACGGTGTCTCGCATTTATCTGGCGCTGTTTCGCCTTACGCCGACATGGAAAATCAGCAGTTTTCTCTCCGGCTCGAAGCATCGGCGCTGCGATGGCGGCGTATTCGACAAAACGATACGACGTCATATAGACGCCACATGGCCTTACTTATTTCTGACTCTGTGTAAAGTGGTTTAGGAATGCAACTTGTTATGAAAATTGTTTATATAGATACGAGGAAAATAAAATAAAGAACAGGAGAAAGACGCAAAGAGGCAGGAGGTACGCAAAAAAAGAAACGAAGTTGAATAGGACGGGGTCGATAATGGCGCCGGCGTCGAAATCGAACACCTGGGTCGGGCGCCATCAGGCTAAGCACTTGCTATTCCTGTCACTGCTAACATAGCAGCAAAAAAGATCTGACACCTGAAGTAAGCATGAAGCGGTGGACCAGGCACGTAACAACCACTATGAGCAGGGCAAAATGCCATATTTCTCTTGGCCTATTCTGCCCACCTGATGATGTTTGATAATGCGCAAGAGCAGTCGCTGGCTGTGTACGCGTCGTCAATGCATATTCTTAAACCTAACTTTTACCATAGCAGGCGGCTCCATTTTATTGGGTTTGGTCGCACCTGTGTTGCCATAAGGATCTCACCTCCTTTGGGGATAGCGTGACGCCGGAGTGCGTCTAGTGTAGATAGCGACGACGCAGGCGTCGGCAATTCAATAACACAGCGTTGACTGCCGAAGCCTCCACTGGGTCCATAATATATCCGTACTACTAGTAATTGCTCCGATTGCTCGCACACGAGCAGAATCGATGGCCCAGTTGCGCGTGTCTCGCGGATAGGTTTGACGTTCGGCTGGTTTTTTCAGTGTCATTTACGCTATAGCTGACGAAGGGCCGCCTGAGCGATGCAGCGTTTACGAGATTAGACGACGAAGAATGATACGTTGACGCGCGATGTGGTCGAGTGTGGACCATCGGTTTCGTAGCTGCCGCCTGTCGTTTACACGGCAAGGTTTCGCGGTTTCAGTTGGCGATCTGTGCGCGTATGTGTTATTAAATATTGTAGGAGGACAAAGTGAAACACGGCCTTCTTTTGGCAGCGCCGCAACTGCAACATCAGCAACAAAACCGCGACGACAACGGCAACACTGCCAAAATGTTAGGAGAACATAGTTTCACACGTCCAGGATTCGTCTGTGTCCTTTTCGTTTTGACGGCTGCTACCGTTGTACAGGTTCCTGCTGGGTGGTGTGCCTGCTAGCCCCAGCAACCTAGGTACCTGCTCGCTTGCCACACGTAACGAATGGCTTATTAGCAGTCTAATGCTACGACCACTGTAGCCAAATCTCTGCTAACGAGTACTAGAAGAGTCGTCCGCCTGGCCGGCCAGCTTCTGCCAAGCAGACAAAAACGAAGGTAATGATCAGATTTCACTCTCTTGACGCTCCCCGGTACCGCTTCGCTAGCCAGTAACGATAGCGACGGCGTGCCGCTGCTACCTTTCCTGGTGCTTTTCGCGTAGGTATTTGGCTGGTAGACACAACGATTGCTAGCGTCTACTCAATGACAGCGCTCAGGCAACGTACCAGGCAGACAGGCAATCTTCTTTATAGGACGGCTGCAGATATTGCTGCTGCCACTGCCGCCGCCGCCGCCGTCGGGTAGCTGACGTAGCGAAATGTGAACCGTCAGCCGACCTATAGGCTGTCGCCATACGTTGCATCCGCTGATTCGCAGCGAATCCGCAGGCGTCAACAGGATTCAACTCTCGAACTAATCGAAAACCAGCCAACGAATCAAGCAACCGGCTCGCCAACTACGACAATATAGGTACTACAACGGTTGGGGAAAACAGCGAGGAGACAGGACTATGGCCAGCTACTATCGTTGCAGGAAAAATTTTAGCCGAGCGTCATCTAAATTCACATTACGCGCACTACCTAGCATAGTGCTAAATTAGGCACCCATGGCGCTTGAATCGGCCAGGTTGTTTTGTATACGAATGCACACATTGATATGTACATACAATATGTGTGTGTGCTTACGTTTTTGTGTTCTGAATAGATTAATCGGTGTCGCTGTCGATGACAGGGAATGCTTGCAGCCGTTGATGTGTTTACATTGTGACCGCCGTACATGCCATGAGCTATCGGAAATACGCATCGCCTTCTTCATTTAAAAATAAACAACTATAGTGCGGCTCTGACGTAAGGTGACCTGCCAAAACTTAATGACTGCCGCGGTATCGAAGCTTATTTTGTCGGAAAATGACGACGACTTACTCATCCTTGACAAACGCTTAAGCGATGAAGACGATCTCGTCGAAACAATACATTGTTGAAGAAAGGCTCTAGCGGAATCGTCCGTAGGCGCAGTGATCCTCACAAATTGATTTGGTCGTAGAAACGTTATATGAATCGGTTTCTTCGTACTCGATTTCGATGTATTAAGTGTACTTTTTGCAAAAGTGACGGCGTGATATTGCATCCGTTACGTATCGAACTTCAAGGGTAATCGTAATTGGTAGCATGCACAATATTTCGTCGGGTCTGTGTAAATTCTGTAGATACCTAAAGTTAGGTGTTATTATCGTTAAGTACTTTAAATCCTAATGATGGTAGGCCAGTTTTTTTTTTGCTTCATTATGAAGCGTGATCCTGGCTTCATTCAAACACTGTAGGCAGTGCCGGTCGGTACCGTTGAAATAACAAGGTCGTCAACACTGCCAACAAAGTTATGACCCTTTTAGAAACAACGTAGTCAGTCACTCGATTACTGCGGAAAGGTGAAGCTGCTGGACAACAGAACTGCAAGTGTAACTACGTTTGTAGGTACAACTTACTCTAATTCACGTATATATGTACTCATGTCTATCGTTCTAGATGCGTTTTCACTCTCCAGGTGTCACCATTATCTTTAAGCAAGCTTTCTTACCTTCTCGTTTTATATGGGCCTTACACATATACGCCCTGGATGGCATTGTAATGACGCCGGTGCTGCTGCTGCCAGCGCTGTTACGGCGGCGACTTCGGTGAGGGCAGCCGCGGCTGGCGCTCCGGCAGCGGAGGTCTCATAATAGAGCGATTAAGTGGGAGGCACTTCGGGTAGGCCGTTCGGTTCGATTCCACCGGGCTTGTGAAGACAACGCACGGATGGAGCGCTCCCACCCCTAAGTATATGCCTAGCTGGCTAACGATGTCTCTGTGCGGGTTTGTGTGTGTGTAGAAATCGCCCAAATCTGACCACAGCGCTATTACACGCACGCCGTTGTGTTTGCAGCTGCCCCTACTGGTGATGCTGGCCGTGCTTCTTGAGGCTGGCTTAAAGCTGTTTGATGGTAGGGAGAAGGCCACTGTGTTATCTACGTCCGTATAGTGTAGTGCTGTGCGATGTACGTCGTTATCGTGCAGAATTTGTCGACGACGCTAACTATAACGGCTGGCCTGCTATGCGTTCCAGTTCGTGTTTGCCGATGTGAGGAAGTGCGTGTAGCCGAAAATAAAGAGGTTGTTCGCCTCATTGACATAAGGACCAGCTTGTGTAAGCCAACAAGCAGAATGTAGGCTCAGCAGTGAGTGAGAGGCGAATGAGAGCAGGAGAGACGATCCTGCCGGCCTGGTTGGGCCGTTACTTACCGATCCCAGCCTAATAGAGCTCATAGAAGCAGAGCTAGGCATCGGTGTACGCAGCAGTGGTCTCAACTGGATCCGACGGACTCCACCTATGATCCTTCCCACCTCGATATGTGAGCAAAGCATGTACATATCCCAATGTGTGCGTGTACACTCGCCTGTGTGCAGAGTAGGTGTGATCTCCTAAGGCGAGAGGAGATCCGGCGTCCTACTAACCCACCATAATGGGACTACGGGGCGTCACGAACCTGCGGTTTAGTGTTACTGCGAAATCACGTATACAGATACAGAGACATGGCTTGAGATTTGGCTTAAAGAAAAAGGAAGAAAGAGATTTAGTACCGTGGGCTGGCTGAGATTCTTGAAGACAAGAAAGTCATCCACGATTTATTACGAGCTATTTCGGCTGCTGCAGTAATAATGTGCACCGTTCAAGGACGGCCAAAAACATTCGGTATGCAGAGGTGGATGGGCGGAAATGATAGCAATAGGGATCACTCTGAGTTCAGCGAAAGACTGATTAGCCTAAATAGAGCCGAGAAAGTTTCCTCAGCAACTGCTTAAGGACCATTTGGGGAAAGTGTTCCTATTCATAGCATGGCTACGTTCAGACGCTGCGATCAGTTTTGAAAAGAACCTCTAGGTTGGCAAATAGGAAAATGTAAATATTATCGATTCGTGGAGATTACTTTATTAGTGACTGAGACCAGCGAAAAATCCATAGCTCTTATAGCGATCAGTCAGATCATAATCTTAAAGTCTCTTCTAATGTACCTACTTTCTGGCACATTGCAATGGCCTCACGTGTTATTCCATGTCCGCCCTACCCGTCGGTTTCTGAAGCAAGTGTCGAAATAGGAACTTGCTCTTGCCACGTTGTCATGTCACTCCTGCTATGCCACTTTGTATTCAGGACAGCTTAACACAGACGGCCATAGTCCGACCAGACTGAGATGGTCCTGCATTTAGCTGGGTTATTCCATCCTTGATTATTAGAAGGTAGCAGCAGGGACGTCGTTGCTCACTTTGTGAGTGCGCTGTACTGCTATCTGGGCCACGGGTTGTACCTATGGCACAATCGCGATACCTCCTCGTCTAATCTTGGGACGACGTCACCGGAGCCCGCTATTCTTTCTATGTGTAAATGTATCTGTATGGGTGGATGGTATTCCATGTAGCTTTGCTGTCATGTGGCATTTGAACAGGTGCGCCTTGCCCTCATTATTACGATTCCTGACAATTGCTGACATCAATGTCAAACTACGATCTGTGTTCCTGATGACCAGCGATTGCGATCGCTGCAACGCCGGCCAGATCAGGAAATTAGCAATGTGTTTCTATTTTTTAGCTACGATCAGTTTGGTTATAGTATAACAATGAGCAGATGAGCTGCATTCGTAAAAAGGAGAACATGCAAAAGGAGATGTCCCGAGCAGTCAGCTGTCATACTTACATAGGTATCGTTGCTTGTGTTTCACGTCGGCCCGAGGTATCTTCTGACGGTTGACGACACAACTTAACTCTGGGGCATACGAAATGTCTTGGTTTCGTAGTGCAGCTCAATACACTAAATGAGCTTGTTGATGCCTGTCAATATTGTACAAACTATTATCTAATTATTTACAAATTGTTATTATATATATCGCGTGCTTGCTTCTTGTTTGTCACTGTTGTCGCATGTTGTTAATGAAGTCCAGAACTAATTCGACGTAACTGATCTCTTTCAGCAGGGAGAGTCAGACAGGCGACAAAGGCCCGTCAAAGAGCGGATCATCCGGAGGCATCTCAAACGCTGACGCCGATGACGATGAAGAAGAGTCCGATAATTCGTGCCTATCACCAGAACCTGCAGGTACCTCTCCGGGCGTCGCTCTTGGAAGTACTTTAGGAGGATCGTTGGCCAATCTTAGCCAAAGCGGTCCGGGTGACTTACACAGTGCCGTTAGTGAACTCGTCCAAGGTGTACAAAGCCAAACAGCGCAGGATACGCTCAAGATGCTCCAAGGCTTTAGCCATTACCACCAGGCCCAGACGCATCAGTACACGAAGGTAAGGAATTTATTTTGATTTAAGACATTCTGATGTGTGACGTACAGTGATTTCGTTATCTTGTAGAAACGTTTCCTATATATACACGTAACAAACTTTGCCTGGAGCTAAAAGCCACATATACGAACCTTTCGATCTTCCCACGGTAGCTTTTCAGCAGCTGTGCACTTATGCGCGAAAAGAAAGTTCACTTTATGTGAGTTAGGCCTCATATTGGTTTGAAGACGCAAGCGTACGTAACTTATTCTCTATTGCCATATTTCTCGATTGAAATTTTCCATGTGAAACGAGCTGCTTTCATCGACAAATAAAGCTCTCCGCGCCTACTCTGTGAGCATTTCTACTGACTGAAGTGAGTTGTCTTCGTGACATTCCACTCGCCTTTTCGTATTCTGATTACATCATGGGGGGTTGCCCTAACTCGGTTCTTCGTCCACCAACGAACTGTCCTATACGCTTCTTGTTTATGCTACTCTTTCGTCTTTGTGGCGCTTTCGTCGGTTCAGATAGACAAAGCAAAGTTGTTCTTCTCACGCAGACGAATACGTACGTTTATTTTGTCGCGTGGTGATGCTATTCGCTGTACAGGTAGGTCGGCATCGCCATAGAAACGTCACGATAAGGTAATAGAACCCTTACTGGGCAACAGTTTCGTCCTCGTGCCGATTTCTTGGCCAACATCCCGATTTCTGTTGTCCTTTGCTAAAAGCTTGCTCCGCATACTGAATCGCGGCAGCAGCGGGCTACGCGATGCTTTTTTCTGAACTTACCGATCCACGTCCTACCTTTTTTCAGTTATGTCATACAGCGACAGTATTTACAATCGGTCACATTGATGCCGTATCGTAGTGAAACTATAGTAGTAACAACAACATCAGCGTACGTAGTGAACCGTGTATCGCTTCCTAAGTTATTTGCACCGACGCGGTGTGTCACCAATGGAACCGAAGAAACGTCTAGCCAGCCGAAATCGCACCGTAAACTTTATAAGTTAAACTTTGCTACTTTACTTTATGTAGTGCTTCGCGTCCGTCCACAAATAACAGAAACCTTGCGCAGAGTGCAACGTCGCAAGTTTATCGCCTACTAAACGAGTTGATTGCTACGACCGCGTGGAACGGAAACAGTAGTAGGAACAACTGAGGGTTGAAGCACGCTGCCGGTGTATCGCAGACCTATGGCACGTAACAGTATCGTAAAGCGAGATAGCTCGCCTACCGTATGAAGATGTACACGTTGCTTGTCTATGGACACTGATGGACTGCCAAAATTAATGCATACTGTCGATACTTCTATTCCAGTCAGCCACCAGCGAGGTTACTATACCGGAAAAAATCGGGCTACATAACGTTTTCGTCATTATTTTTTCTTATTACAAGCACCTTGTTTGCAAAGAAGGCTCAAGGTGGCCACATTAGAAGGTACAGGGAAAACTCCCAGTCTTGTCGAAACTTATGTTACAGAATTACAACCCAACTCGTGTCTGTATCGTGAAAATTGAATAGTCGAACAAAACAATTACATTGAAATTGTTGTTTTTTACTATAGTAGAAAATAAGAAGTTAAATTATATGTACGTTTGCGCTAGGATAGTGTAGCATTTCATAGTAAAGCATCTTTTTCTAAGCTGTTAGAAATCAGTGCTTACATCTAGGATAGAAATTCATGACTTTGTTAACTAGATGGACAACCCAAATGCCGCCGCTTACGTTTGTTGACGTATTTGAATGCAGAGAGGCTAGCGTAGATTTTTCCGTTCCTCGTATCTAGACGGCGCATGTGATCCGAATATCAGTTGAGCAAGGTCGCTGTTAATCACTAAAAATAAGGGTTTACGCAATAACAGCAACTGCCATCTACACTATTAGAACTATCATTATCAATACGAGTAACTATATGAATTTAAGTTTCGATTGGAATTTCAGTTCAAGAGGCAACTGATCCGCCGTCACTTCCTCGTTCTGTTTAAAGAAATGCAATATAAGGCCGGCAGCGTGAACAACACCGTTATAACTAGAAATCAGCTGTGGCAGCAACAGAGTCAGCGTCAGCGTCGGTCGAGATAATCGCCTTAAGAGGCGGCCTGTAGACGCGTCGCGTTGCTTCGCTATTGCCCCGGCCGTTTTAGACGAACAGCAACAGTCGAGATGCTTGTTATTGAACTCTAAATATAATGAAACGAAATGGGAAACAAAAAAAATTGAAGACGAAAAACTCTTGGATATTTGGTGGTGTCCCTGGGTTGGTGACCGGGTCGCGTGAGATAGGACGAGAGTCAAGAGGAGGAGCAGCCGACGTATTTCAGCTATACACATATATACGGACAGACGAATCGAGCGAGAGGGAAGGGGAAAGTAAGATAGAAATAAGATGGAATCGAGCGAGTCGTGACCGAGCCATCCCAGTCCAACATGAGACGTACAACGTACGCTCACACACAAACAGACGGAGATACAGATGATCTCATTGCTATAGCCACAGTCAAACAGTTAAATACAATAATTTCCATAATACTGTGTGACCAACACCAAGCCGGCGAATAGTCAACCATCGATAGGCAAGCAATATAGACAACATCCGCTATGACTACCAGCGGCGCGCATTGCCATTGTTAACAATGATATTGTGGCTATATCAGCAACGAAGTAACGCATATCGCCGAAGACCATGAACATAGGCGCGTACGCATATCTGGGCAAATAAGCAAGCAGACCAGATACAGGCCTGTCAAAAAGAGACAGACAGACAGATAGATGAAAAAGACAAAACTTATTGACTAAAACTAGCGGCCGCCGTAAGAGCGAAGGAACAGATGTAGCAGCTACTTAAAGGCAGCACAGAATCCTGCCATGTTCTTGCTCGCGTCTTTTTTTTTTTTTTTTTTTTTTTTTTTTGCCTTCCATTAGCGTGATGCAAGTGTTGTTTCGCGCGGTGGCAGAAGCGCGTCGAATCATGATTATTGGCGCAGACGAAATATTAACGCAGACACACAATATAGCGAAAATAGGAAAGATGGAACGGAGTGGGAAAAATATAATACGAATACCGAAGATAACATTACACAACGAACGTAAATATAAACTGAAATGGAGGCAGTGGAAAGGCATCGGGGTCGTGGAATCGATATCGAACGTCGTATGCTTCAAATGACTATGCACATATTACGCTAGGGCTGTAAAAAATATATATATATATATAAATTGGCACATTTTTCCGCAAGACGATATGAAGCTTTGCACAAAAAGAAAATCACCTAAAAGCTATTACATATTACAGCCTATTAGACTGAACGGTATTAGAACGGTATTGATAATGGATTTTATTTGGTAAGTACAAAAGCCACTTGAATCGAATGTCAGCTTAGCTAGAACGGATAAACTACAGAATTAGCTAATTAGAGCCTAAGTAAACCCTACAGAGGTAGGCTCTGTCCTCGTTCGCACCTATCAGGTCTGCTGTCTATTGAGGTTAATTGAAAATCACAACAAGATCGTATGAAATCAAGATATTAGCGGAACAGCAGAGTGGGCTGTAGGGTATGCCTAGATATTGATTGGCCTGTTACATCCTTTCCACATGTAAAGTGTCCAGAATGCTATGTTATTGCCTGTCTGCCTGCCTGCCTGCCTGCCTGCCTGCCTGCCCCGTACAAACCGTTCGAGCGTCCGTCTTTCAACGACCGCGATGTGAAAAGTAGGAGGCACTAAATGTCGTGATAATGCTGACGACACGTGTTTGTATGCTTAAAAAAAGTTCGGTACAAAACATCTTCCGACAGGGGGAGGACACGTATCCATGGTAGCCATGACGTAAAGCGGCGCAGATACGATCATAGTAGGATGATCATCGTCGCGGGCCTAAGCTTAGCCAAAATCAGCAAAACAAAAAGCAACGAAATGTCTGTTATGCTATGCGATTTGTTCGCGTTCTGGACGTGTAGAGATGACGCCGCCACACCCAGCGAGAGCGTCCGCCAGACCGAATGAGAAATTACCTGGCTATAGTAGATCCTTCGCTTCTGCTGGCGTTGCTACAGGACAGCATATTTGCTACTGAAAGCAATTTTCTTTCCCTATGTGACGACGCAGAACGACGCTATCGGATGAGTAGAAGATCAGCTGTCTGCTAATATGCGAACTACGAACACTTCCAGTCCCGAGAAGAGCCACCGCAGATATACGTGCGTATCTATCTAGCAATCCATATCCACATGTTTCTCTAGTCACGGCTTATATATAGTGTTATTGCCCTCGGCTACGGGGGCTTAGTAGTGGCAGGATAGAATTTAAAGAAGTATCGAAATCTACCTAGAACAAAAAGCTGGGTGATTGCAGTAAAATGTCTGACATCGGTTTCGTATGTTACCCGTTATAATATTCGATGGAATCAAAAAAACCATATCGTATGCGGCTGACTTAAATAACGCTTGTATCAGCATTAGAGGATTCGTTATGACAATCAGACGTGTCACCCGAGTAAGTCCAGTTGCTGAATCCCGATAGTTATTAACTGAATATCCATATACGCATTAGAACTAAAAATATGCAGAGAATAATTCTGAATTCGTTCTCCGGCGGCGATCATTGATGCCAGCGCTGTTCTTCGGTCTGAGACTCAGACGACTGAGCTTAAATGAGTTGGGAGGCGCCGCTCCATCACGAGCTAGATCGAGTCGAACGTGACTGACCAAATTATGTGCTCAGATGGATCCTCTAAACTGCGATTACAGCGACGCTACGCTGGGTGGCGCTCTACATCTGCCCCTTACCCTCTCGTTCGCGCACGCACTACAACTTCACACTTTCGCGCGCGCGCACGCACGCGCGCACACACACACACGCACACACACACACACACACACGAACAAAAAACATGCCCGTTCGTGTACACCGTAATACAGGCATATAGAAACTCAGAGACCGACCGACCGACCGACCCACCATATATTATCGTTTGTTCTTCTGTGTCCATGCCACAGATCATTAGACAGTGAATCTGTAGTAGGCTGGCCATGTTCAACAGGCTAAACGGTTTTGGGAGGCGTTCCTTCGTTCTAACACCTCTTAGAAGCGTTCGCCACTCTGTATAATCTTTTCTAAGTAGGTCTGATCACATACGAGGAACGTACGTGCGCTCAATGAACGCCTCGCTTACGCTTACACTTCGACGATGTTCAGCCATTGTGAAGGTACGCCAGTCTAGAAGATACACATAAGGAGTTCCAGTAGGTGTCTGGGTGTACACATCCAGGCGTAAAATGAAGATCACTGACGTTAGCTGTGGCAATAGTTTGGTGACCCCACCGCAAGTGATCGGCTGTGGCCGTACTTCAGACGGTTTAGCATCCATTCATACGTATTCAAGCGTATGGGCTAACAGCTTCGGTGAGATTAGCGTGAGTACATTCACGTAATCGATAACGTGAACAATTCTCAAGATGTGCTTTATATGTGCTATTTAGCTTTTACATTGCCTTTCTCTCGCCCTGTTGCCTCTCAAAATGGAATCTGCACAGGTTGTCCGGTCGCCATTGCTTTCTTCATTATAAAATTACGTCAGCCCAAATATACGAGTATACATGTATTTGGCCTACGATCGCGCATGCATACAAGTTAATATAGTTAACTGCAATAATTTCGGTTTTGGCGACGCGGCGTCAATGATAGTAGCTACAGCTGTTCCCATATCAGGGTGGATGAATTTAGAAGGCACTAGTTGTAACTGACTCATACAAACTAATGCGTTATGTGCTGGTCTGGCACGGTGAAGCGATCGATCGATTGATGGCTAACAAAGCATCGACTGCCGCTGCAGCGGCCCTGGTAATGGCTACAGGGTTAAAAGTACCAGCTGAGTCGAAACTCTAGATACAAGCTAATGGGTTGCGCACGAAAAGCTAGCTATTTCTATTGCTTGTTTACTGCACGTTCGTTTTTTAAATTAGGAATTGTGAGTCAGCTGCTGTCGCTGCCATTTCATCGTGCTTGTCTAGCTCTTCCTGCCGAAGAGGCAACAGGACGCCAATAAAGCGCCGCTAAGCCATCCGACCCAGCGAACCACAAAAGCAATACATAACATGATCATGCAAGCTCCATTCCGCTTCGAATAGAGAGGCGATAACATCTAAACGAAAGACGAGACCGACCAGTGTTGGAAAAGAAGACAGTTTTTCATTACGGTTTAGCATTGGTAGCCATCGTAGCGTCTGTGGCAAAACGAGAAAAGCCGCCGTACGGGCTAAGTTCAACGCATAGAAAGACAAGTAGCGTAATACGTCCCTCGCGTATGCGCAGTCTGTTCACGTTAGCGCAGCGTTGGACGCTGTTACTCGAAAACACGATGGCGGCCACGATTACGGCGAGTATGCGTACAGACAGATATATACTCGGAAATAATTCAGGTAGAGCGCTCGTGGCAGTGTTGACAAATGAGCAAAAATTACATCTCGCGTCGCCGGAGAAAGTCGCATACGCCAAAAAAAAGCAATATATGAAGTTTTGCGACGAGGCAGGGCGAGAGAGAGAGAGAGGGGGGGGGGGGAGGGTAAATTGCGCAGAACACACAGACGAGTGACAAACGCCGGAAGCGGCAACTTTTGAATAGCACAGTACCCGCAAGCAAAAACACAAACTGAAAATTACACACACATACTAGGAGAATTAGGGCACTATTGTTACAAAAAGAAATATTGGACTTGTGAAGGAATTGGAATAGTGAACATTGAAGTCTTCTTCAGTTGAATTTCTTTCCTTTAACTGAAAATTAACAATAGCAGCAGCGGACAACCTGTCGACAAGACAAGGACATTTTGTTATTGAAATGATGGAAAGTGAGCCAAAGGAGCCAGTAACAACAAAATGGGTAGTATTAATGATCCTTTCGACGAAGACGAAGGTAGGCATGTGTGCATGTGCGTGCGTATGCGTGTGTGGGGGGTGGAGGGGGGGGGCGGGAAGAGACAAAATCAGAAAGTGGTTTTGGCCATTGGTCTGAATGCTGACATTATGATCGCTGGCACTCTTGCTATTAGAAAAAAGCTCTGTACGATTCTTGCCGGTGATGCCGTTGGCCTCAAGGCTTTCCTCCGGCCGACAACAGCTCATCCGACCAAAATAAGGCTAAAAGTGTACACCGTCCTAGTCTAAATACCTCGCAATATCGAAGAGCAAGGACAATCACAATAAAGAACAATTGGAATTAGATATAACTGAATTGAGACCCAATATGGCGCTGATGCTATAGTTTGATGTTCGTTGTCAGTGCTCTTTGTGTACGTGGCCCAGTGCAAGACGTATCGTAAAAATGCGAATCAGTCGTCTACATATGAGTGTGGTACTTGAAAGCTGGTCGATGTAGATTCCTATTTGACGTTGGAAATTTGCTGTTCCGCATTTCAGCATTCGATTCATCATTTGTTCGGAGGATCCTCAATGGACTCATTGAAAAGTGCCGTGGCGTCGTTTGCATCCGCGCCACCTGACGTGATTACGTCAACAGCGACTCAGCTCGCCGCACAATCGGCTCAATTTCCGGGTGCAGCGGCTGGTATCAGGTAGGCAGCCTCATAAACGATTATAGTATGCACTCCTGTACACGTACCACTTCATTCCGCCAGCTAAATTTGGCTTAATTCACAAATTTAATTCAAATAACATAAGCACGAAGCGCGATTCGGAGTCTTTAGAATCCGACATTTCCCTAACCAGTGCTTTGTGACTTTACAGCGTAAAATTATTGTAGGCTACAACAGAGTAGAGTACTATTTTCAGAATGTTAACTACTATATTGTATCGTGGACGCATATGTCTCTGACTTTAGGTTCGACTTCTCCGCCGCTGGCCTCACAGCCGGATTGGCAGCAGCCGCGGGGGCTACGACCTTACCACCTGACTATCATCCCCTACTATGATGCCGCTCGCAGAAGGAGGAGCAGCTTCAACTATCAGTTCGTGTCAATGTACATCAACGACAACATCAACAGAAAGGACACCAGCAACAGTTTCAATTACAGGAACAAATGCAGTCTCAATTTGCGTGTGGGACCAGCTGTAATGGCCCGGGTTACTCGGCCAAGCCCATCTGTGCGATGCAGCTATAGGAAAACTCAAATAAGTATGATTGGATTGCATCAGCAAAAGTGAAGTACGCATGATTGGCCAATGGGGAACGAATTTTCGGTATTTGCCACGCACAGCTTGATCGCAGTCAGGCTCCTAAAGGAGTCCGGAACTCGACGATGTACGACGTCCTTGTCCATTGAAGCGTCTAGAACAAGCCAGTACTGCTTCTTTCACTTTTGCTATTTATTTGCTGTCATTATCACCTACAGAGTCCCCTCTAGCGGCGGCGGCGGCAGCAGCAGCAGCAGCAGCAGCAGGAACGAGTGCTTTATCCTTCTGATGGTGATATCATCTCTTCGTTATAAAGTTTACAGCGCCTACGGCATTATCGGGTAGTAATGGTTGATAAGTGGTCGTGCATTAGAGAGAATGTCGACAGTGGTGCAGTGGACGAGTGACTCATTCCATTGGTAATGCTACTACTAGAAACGTTCCTTTTCCCGTTGGCATGCGAACCTGAGACTCGAACGGTAAGGAAATCCCCTGGTACTGCAAGTGGAGCTATAGCGAAATCAAGAGTATAGCAAATACGGGCTGTTCGGCGTCATCGTATTTTGCCATGTATTTAGACGTATCGAAGTTGGCACAAAGACAAAATAAAGTCACCCTGGCGAGCTCGCTTGTCCTATCACGTAGAATAAAGTAGTTGCTGTCCGATATATTTCCGGCGCCGTGGCGGCACGCCTCGCGCAAGAAAGTAATGTAGATCCTAGTCACGCGAACTTCAGAGCTCGCCATGACCTTGGCAAGAGCTAGAAAGATCTGACGCCAAGGTTATGTGAAAACAAAATAGACAAGTAGCGGATTGACAGAGAGAGGCTGAGAGAGCGAGAGAGAGAGCGAGAGAGAGAGAGCGAGAGAGAGCGCGGCTGAGAGAGAGAGAGAGAGAGAGGGAGGCTGAGAGTGTGAGATGGCTGATGAGACGATGATTGGGCCAGACGATGAGATGCCGCAGATTGCAGAGCTTATTCATGGTAACAACAACCTGGTGACAAAAATACTAGAAGAAACACAGCCATAGCACCAGAAATCCCCGGCACAGTAACTGTGTAACCGTTTAGCCATACAGACGTAGACATCGGACGGCGATTTTCAGTGAAAAACAAGAACTAACCGAAAGACGGATGCCTCGGATGATAAATGATTTACAGCTCTAGCCATGTTAAGCCAGCTCTAGGGCGGTCTAGGTGTGTGCAATAACTGGCCGGTGGGCCAGACAGCAGTCAAAGTTCTCTGGCCAGGCGATAACAAAAACTTTATATGTTTATTAGAGAAACAGTGTAGATGTGAGACTAAGTAGACGATAAATGATAATCAAGTATTGCGGACATGACACACGCGGACGTATTTACACGCATGCACAGGAAAGACAGTGCCTATTACGAGGCTGTTTCAGACGAAAAAAACACTAGAAAATAAAGGAAATCAAATTATTTAATTTCCGCCCGAAAACAAATACCAAAATTAGTATGGTTCAAATCTTCTCGTATATATATATATAAGAGAGGTCATTGATTGAAGAATAATAATAACAATGGGTGTAATGACGGTATGATTAATAACGATGATGATGATATTACTTCATAGCTATGACAATAATATAAATGAAGATGCAAATAAACATAAAACACCTGCAGATATTACGCTAAATAAAATCAGAAGCGGAATGAAAAGCAATATAAGACGTCACCAATGACAACAAGTAATGGCGAATGCATCCGGCTTTGGATCTTCATCGGTACTATCATATATGATGAAAGAATAACAATGCCGGCTTAAATAGTTACCACCATTCCAGACGAAGTCAGGAGGAACAATAATAATTATTATATATTAACACTAATAATGATAGTGTAAATATGATATATGAAGAAGACAATTATAATAATAAATTAAGATTATGTTCACACCACAAGTCGATTCTGTGTCATTTGCCCAACTACAGTCAGTATACGAGATTAGAGTGGAACTTTAGGGAACTAATACCTTTGAGTGATTCCGTTACGTAGAAAAAAAATCTTTACGACGCTTTTCCGATAGTAACAACGCAATGGCGCCTATCAATGCAACGAACTTCACGTTAAAACCCTCTCACTGCAGCAGATCGGGAAAATAGCTTTTGTTGAAATAGATCCCATCAGATTACGTCGTTCTTCCAGTTATATATATATTCACTCGAATTTTTCGAAATTTTCTGTATTTTCGGACGTTTATAATAACAAAGTCGTGCTTAGTCAGTTGCCTAAATCGGCCTCTAGCCGTCAAAGTTAATTGCCCTCTCACAGATATTACGTATCGTTCTAGCGGAGCGTGGGTAACTTAATCGTCCTTCACTGCTACTTACGTAGCGTTGTTCAGTGAGTACAGCAGAGAGGCAGATGAATCGTGTCGATCTTTTTGCTTGAAGGAGTCGAAAATAAACGCAAATATAAAATTCTGACAAATGCAAGTCCAAGGAGTTGCCGAGAAATACTTATACTCAATTGATGTTCATAATGTCAACTTCCAAACCGTGCGCGTGCTGCGAAACGGATTCGAAACCCCTGCTCAGGGAAAGCCATTGTTTACACTTAGTCGATCAATTGGACAACGTCTTGATGTGAACTTGGCTAACATTTACCAAAATAATGCAAAGGGCTATTCAACAGTAACGTTTGAGACTGTCGGACATGCTAATAAGGAACGCTCAGATAAAGAGTTTACACAAACGGAGTTATTATTACAACGTCGATGCCTACTAGGCCGTCGCCTATTTTTCATTGCACCTTAATATCATACATTAAGTTGTTCCCTACGATAGCGGTTGACGCTTCGTGTTCTAGGGTATATACAAATCATCGCTTCCATACGGCGGAGTTCCATTGGATGTCGAGAAATAGCCGTCAGCTAGAGTTTGTCACCAATCATGTCATCGCAGCGGTGAAGTGTGGCACCCTTCACAGTGTGTGAAGTGTGCCAGCTTACCAACTGGGTGCCTGTAGCGCAACAGGTAGCTGGTAGCAGTAATAATGTTCATTTCTTTTTTGATTGCACGATAGAACAATTGCAGAGTAATCTAGCAGCACGGGCGGTGAATTGACTCAAGTGCCGCAGAATCGCGGCTCGCTCGGGCGCCGTTGGCCTCTTATTCGACGTTATTGGTCTATAAATTGGGCGCTAAACGCGCACCCAACAGGGAGACGAAGAGATTCCCGCGGCGCTATTTGGAAACACCAACAACACCACAGAGATCGTACCAACCGCTTTTCGCGGCCACGACAACAGCAGAAGCGGCACTCTTCGGCAGGTCCAGATTGAACGACGAACGCCTGTACGCGAGGAGCCGTCATGCTACAAGCACCAGTCGCGTTGACGAAGCGTGAAAGAGAGGGCGTTGACAATGATGAACCTTTCGTCACAGTCGGAAAATGCAACAGAATATTGAACCAAAAAAGCGTCAAACAAAACCATTGTATTAACATTGGTCTATGTCATTACGCCATAATGCGGGAGCGCACAGTAAGTAGCAGTCACTTGCAATTATACGTGCCGCTTGTTTTGGCAACGCAATGTTTTATATACGAGCACATGTATATATTTGTCCATTCTACGGAGGCAAAAATGTATTGGCAATTCGAGCTCGTACCACCTGTAAATGTCTTGACCGTTCCCATTGCAGTTTTCCTTCTCCGCCGAAACAATCTCCACCGAATTCAGTGTGCGTGTGTGACGTTTTTGCCGTTCGTTAATACGCTCGTTCAATTCAGTCGGAAGAATGAACTTTTAGATATGTTTTCATCATAGGGAAGCGAAAAACGTCACTGGAGTAGCGGCGTGTTTAAATGGTACATTGTTGCTCACAATTTGTTTCTTTGAGCTTCGGGTCTATTTTGGTGCACCGCACTATGCAATATTGTTCAAATTCCTCGGTAATACCTCCAATAATGATAGTAGAACTAGTTAGAATAAATGCACAGCTGTCCGATGGTCTCAACCGCAATGACAAGAGGTTTGGTTCTTAGTCTGGGCTTTGCCACCGTCGCAGTTTTCGGCCCGCCGTCGTAACGATACCTAGGTGGTCGTATTTTTGTCGTGTAACATGCAAACCATGCGGTCTGCACGTAGAGCGCTTCAATTTAGCTCACATGTGCAGTGCCATCTGCACATTTTCTTTTTTAGATTCCCAAGTAGTTATACTTTCATTTATATTTTATCTATACTATAAGCTTAGCGAGATAATCCCGACAAAGTCGATAGTAATTTTACGACTTTACGGAAAAGCAACTTTACGACTCGCGGAATAGCGGTTCACTTAGCATAAGTGGGCAAAACCCCTATGTAGGTTACTATGCATGACCATTACATCTATCTAGCGCCATTGCTAACTAAATAATGCGTACGATTTATAAACCTATATACATTGATGTTGAAGGGCGTACTGGTTTTAGATTGCTGGTTGATTGATACTGGTTTTCGTTGTAAATACATACTCAATAAGATAGTGATTTTGTCAAACGCTTGCCCAGTGGCTGCGTCCATATGTTTGTTATCAGCCTCCGCTTGTTTCGGTAGAAGTTACGGTACAGGACTCACCGTACCATACTTGTACGATGTCTACTAATTCGCGTCCTAAGTCCTGCGTCATTCTCTTAAAAGGTCACAAAACTACTGAAAAAAATGGCATGACATTCTATCGTTTTTCACGGTTGTCCAAGTGTTACTATTAGCACGTACTATGTGAGCATGTATCTTTGTCTGGTGCATGTTAAGCGCGCCACACGATCATCAGACGATTGGCCTGCAACCGCGGTGTTATTGTGGCCGTCGCGGCAGCCGCTACAGGCGGAGGGTAGTAGCACAGCAATTGAATCACTTCGTCGTACGCATCGCCTTCGAGACCGCATCGTTTAGGCTACCGCCTGCTGAGTACTGCTGTTCGACAACGTCGATAAGGCCGGAGTCCCGAATGAAGTAGAGATGACTCAGTGGATAGTCAGAATCGGCGGGAGACAGCGGCCCAGTGTACAGGGCATCGAGACATGAACATGAAGCTCATGTACAACACTTACTAATTTCTCGTGCTGTTGTCTCGGTTTAAACTTCTCCGTAACTCTCAGTGCCATAGTTGCTTGCGAGAGGAAGAAGGATGCTGACGCTACTAGCGTCACGGACGTAGTACACCTCAAGGCAGCTTAACATTCCCAAAAAGTATTTGTAATGTAGTAAAGGTGCGATATATGTATAAACGTATGTATGCGGCAATCGGGAACGATTCGCATTCTCCGATGAGCATTCTCCCGAATGGGTCCCTACCGCTTCTGCTGTTGGTCCTCTTGCAGTGGCTTCAATCGAAAGCGGTAATTTAAACCGACGATACGGCGTTTCCGCAGTTAAACACAGTTGACAGAAATTAAATGAAATCGTGTTCGGGCCCCTGACCACGTTATAGCGTGGTCACGAGCTTGTCAACCGGTTCTCAGCGTCAGAGCAGCATAGAGCCACCGAGAAATCGCTATTTTTAAACGATTTGCAGAGGGTAAACACTTAGCAACTGGATAAACGAATACATATTGGCACCATGAGTACTCTAGCGAGTATTATTATTGTCTGCACGATGACAGAAGGTTAGGTTATGATGGGAAAGCATTTCTTGGGTATTACAGGTAGCGGCAAGCCAGAACGAAGAGCAGACAGGCGGAAAGGTGTCAAATTTGTAGATTTCACGGTCTAAGATAAGCGGTGAGATTTATGTACATATGGGAAAAGTAAGTCAAAACTAGTGGCGTTAATCGAGTGGACCAAACGCGTGGTATTACTGGTTGCCGTGTGTGATCCGAACCGTATTTTTTTCCTCTTAATGGGAAAACGGTTAAAATAGATGGCCATTTCCAACTTTGAGATCTCCACGACGCCGACGAGTATAGTAGTTAGTCTGTACTGTCGGCCCCTGTCAGTTAATGAATCATCTTCGCGTTCGGGCGATTTCACATCATCCAATTGGTGCCAGGGGTTCAAAGATAGACGTATGGAGGGACACAAGGTTTTTCGTTAATTTAGTCTAATCATCATTTAGGTCGATGCGTCGCTGACAACTTAAACCGCATCGCAACTGTTCTTACTGACGAAAAACCTAAAATACATGGGCATCGCCCGCGCAGTGATTGAATTGCTGACAAGTACCACTTACACATGGCATATGGCATACTTACGCCTGTTCCTATTATACTTTGATTTTTTTTACTCATATCTGTAATTTCATCGTTTAGAGGTAGGTTAGCATTGCTTTCACTTCTCTAGGGACCGACATGTCAGGCAGAATATGCTTTTATCAACCGGGTTTTGTTATCGGTGAAACAGCGCAAGCAGTCAGCGGTCGCCATGGGTGAATCTGGCAGTACTCAGCCGTTGTCCAAATAGCAGAAGTGGCCGTTCGTCCGGTATGGGCCTGCTGACGTATGAAAGAAAGCTCAGATGAGCGACATTGACGATTGACAGCTCCGAGTGGTTGGTGTACGTGAAAAACGTAGTAATCGATGGGTGCATGAACCAGAGCAGGGCTAAAAGCAGCTCAGATACGGTAGTGGGCCGTTAACTGAAGTGATGCCTGAGAGACCGAAGCACGCGGATTAAAAAGACGGGAAAATTCGCCAGTGCATTAAACAAACGCGATGTATCAAGCAGTACTGAGTATTAAACATCATGGTTAACGGCATACCTAACTGGCACAAACCAGCCCGTAACAGACTTACGATAGTGACGTTTAAACGCCAAAAGCGTGCTGTATGCAGGTCGGGTCATGTGAGCAGAATTTATCGCATTTTAATATCGAAAAAAAAACGTTGATCTGTTGGGAGCTCGCGACGGTACGGCCAAGGTGTTGATGCGGCAGATTTTAGATATGAGGATTATGTTCTGATGTTTAATAATGCGTTTTAACGGTGTTTGGTAAAATTTCATCTTGAGCCAATGTTACTTAAGAAAACGAAGCTACGTGATGGGCGGCCACTTGCGGCAACGCATGACGAGTGAAGGTGCGGCAACAATATTTCTTCGTCTAGACATCGTTCACAACGATCGAATTATTCGTGCGTCTTCATTGTTTTGTAAATTGTCCATGGCTCATTTGGACAAAAGTGGCACAGGAGAAATTGCTATAGAATGTTTCGATTATACTCCACTGTTAGGGCCAAGATTCTATAGGCTTACCTTAATGAATTAAAATCTTAAATTAGCTGTGAATATTTGTTGACTTGAGAATGTTTCTTTAGGGCGTGGTAAGGATCATCACCGGGTGTCGCCGGTGTTGGAAAAACAGACCACAATGCCTGTTTTGCTATTGAGCCCCTGCCCTCAAATACGGGATTTCTGGATGAATTTTTCAATAACATACGCATATGGCTTAGATAGCTTTCTCAAGGATACGTAGTTTTAGACAAATTTTAGCCGCTATTTGAAAAGGTGTTTCGGAAATTTACGGCTCTATTCCAGGCCCTCCATTGAGGGCGTGAGCAGTCACTAACAAAACTGATCAAAATCATTTCTGAGAAGAAAAATCAAGTTTTTCTTGCTATATAAACATGGTCCCTTTTATATGCTAATTATAGCTATTGCCGTGTCATTTGACAATGGCATCGAAGGGAACGCTTTATCAGTATAGCTAGAGTTTGTTTTTAGTCTTAGTTTAAATTTGTTGGTATCCCTATCTCAAAACACCTGCATCAGTAGGTGCCAACTGCAGATCTAATACTCATCTAGCTTTCGTTCGCTCTCTAAGTGTACACGCCGACCAGTTGAAGGTTTCAAAATGCAATATTTGTAGTAAGCAAGCGAAAAAATAGAAAAAAAAAAAGTTGTAAATCAATCGTGGAGTTCTTTTGCCTGAACAAAGCGGCTTACTTTTAATAATGATGACTGTGATTGTTCTCATCGCCAAAGTAACAATATGAATTAAATTTTCCCAGTTTTTAAATCCACCATCTTGTGCTCAAAATTCAATGAGTGCAGGACACGAGAGGATTAGGAGTCGCAATAGCCTAGCGTCGGACGTATCAATCGTTTGTCGAAATAGTTTCAATATGATGAAAAACGACCAGCCGTCACCGCGCCTCAACAACAACAAAATATTATCTGTTTATTTATGCCATCGAAAGCGGTATGTTAGCCTTCATCTTCCAGATACTGTTTCAGTATGAAAATGGCTGAAAGCCGAATTTAACAAACCCATAATATCTGCCGGCAGCTGTTTCGAATACAATGAGAATTGAATTTACTTCCACAACGATCTGTTCTTGGCACATTCTGTGCGACGACCTCGTACCAGTCGCATAGAGGAGGGAATCAGTTTCAGGGCAGACGAAGCTTTCGAATAGGTCATTGGATTGAAGTAGATTGCTTTAAATCATTTTACATGCCGAAAACAATTGTGCCACAGCTTGACCACCACTGGAAGAATCGTAATATCCGTAGCTATACATATGTTGCTTGGTCTTCGAATAGAACGGCAACGTCGAGCGCAATAGAAGCTTCAGGCACAACGATACAAACACAAGGCACAGCTGATCGAAACGGCTCCCAGCAAACACTGGCCAATAGCGAGAGACATGACACGACCGGATCGAGAGAATACAGAGCGTATCCAGCACAGGAAGCGGTGATGAGACTAGCGAACGCCAGCGGTGACGCACAAAACGGCAAGCCAACATTTAGACACTCTTCCCGTTCGGCGAATGTAGGTGCATAAAAAAGGTAGGTGAACGGTATCCTCGGTTATATTCCAGTCGACAAAAAGAGCCCATATAAGACATTTGTCTATATATCTAGATGGTGAATTGTCCCTATTGCAGGCACGTGTGCGTGACAAGCGTAACAAGCTCACCAGATTAGACAAACAACTATCACACTTAAAAGGGCAATTACTGAATAGGAATAAATATGGCTGCTACTCATTCAAACAACGAGCCTACGCCTCAAGAGAGGATACGCTTCATCTGCAGTGGAGACGATCCTTGATTTGCTGTTACCAAATTACCGTGCTACTTAGACAACCGTTGTTTGCCACCATCAGCGTACCGCATACCAGTGACATTAAAACAAAGAGTATCTGGGGCAGTTACTCGTAAAAGCATGTCTGGCACTGCTTGCACGTCGAACACTTTTCTACAAGAAGATTTTAATATTTCCGCCTATACGATTTATGAGAAGACAAAGTTTAGGATCATTTGCTCGATGCGGAGCGATCACGTTGGTGAATTTGTACATGTTTACGGATCCTTTCAGGCGTATTTTGCTGAACTTATTTCATCGCCTGATCAAGGAGTATAAATTGTAAAGGACTATTTGGGGTAACCGAATTTACTCGAACGGTCGACAGAGCTAACACATGTTGATCGGAGTGTTTAATGTAAGGTTTGCTCATGACTGTCCAGTGCGCGAGCACAGTCACAATGTTTTATTACTTATAATTGATTGAATAGCGAGCGAAGAGTTTCAGGTACGTATAGAACACACATTTTTTTGTCGCCTTGTGCACGTGTGTTTGAGGTCACCTCAACAATGAGCAACCCTACGACCATTGCCCTCTTGTTGCGGCTATAGATTTCCTGACAAAAGTTCTTGAAGCCAGCTCAACGAATCCGAGAAAAAATTTAACATAAATAGTTGACTAGATACTTTAATACTTTTTATCCGTTGATTGATCACAAATATATACGAGTTTACAAATTTGGATTCCGTAGTCAACCTCTTAAATAATAACCAAAATAATATTTATGATTTTTTTACGGAATTTTACGAATCTATCTATTGTAAATGGCGCTCTCCTAAAACTTTCTTGACCGAGCTTCGTCGTTCTAGGCGCACTTCTGACATAGTAATCAATGACTCAAAGACACGTATTACACGCTTTCAAAAAATACCAATCAGAAATTAGTCGACACCGCCACAGAAAGACTGACAGGGTTAAAAGGTCTTGTGTTGGTGCTGATTCTGCGGCCACACCAAAAAGAACCCGGGCGACTAGTACTATGGGGTTTGACGGCACGACTTTTGTAAATAACGATGAAACAGGTAAATCATTAAGGTAAGTCGGCTGGAATATGATAGCCCAGCGAAGTTTAACACTAACGCATATCCTGATGGCCCTTTTTGCCTATCTTTTGATTCCCATCTATTAGCAAGGAACTAGTTTTGTCACATTGCCTGTTTTTCCAGTCTCGTTTGCGGAATCACGCATCATTGCCTTGCTTAAAGGTAAGGGCAGTCGTAATAGCTTAACAATGTACAAACCGATAGCTATAACTCTCTTTAGTGCGAAGAATACGTTTCACGTCAGCTTGGACCTCACCTTATACTTTATCTTCCAAGGCCTTTACTCCCGCTTTCGTAGTCTAGCTGTTTGCTATATCTATAGCATTAACTGACGTCGAATAGACCTTTGACGCTACTTCACGCAACGTTAGCGATTCGCTCAAATTTTGTTTGGCTTCTTAAGCCTGCACATTAGCAATGCTGTCCTGAATGAGCATTTAGTAAAATGTGGGGTGCTGTAAGATTGTATAAGTGTACCTTTCTAAAAATGAAGTGCTCTTCCACATCGGATCCGGTGAAGCTGAACTCCATGCCGATTACTTTGCTGGAAACCTCACTGTCCTGAGTCAAATTGGTCAACCGTCATCTGTGGATTTAAAAATCGAACCGGATAACGTTTAACGTAAAACAGAGTGTGTTTTCGTTAAAACCTTTCAGTGCTTCATAAATATACTAAGCAATTTAAGCAAGCACGATAGGACAGTCTTTTACTTGAGCCCATCCGCAAGCTTCTCTGGCTTGACATTCGGGCAAAGGCTAGGCCGGGCTAGGTATTTCTTAAAATTACATTCGAAATGCTACGCTTGCATTGCTATGCTATCTAGTCTTCGAGTTAGGGGTTTTCCGCAACACGCGCCTCGGTACTTTTATAGATCCCTTCTTAAACCGACGATCACGTACGCTATCGTGGTTTGAGGCGAGACATTTTCGCAGAATTTTAACCCAATAATGACATTCAAGCTATTTTTCGATTGTCAGAGTCCGCTCGCTCCGGAGTCCGGCCGCTCAAGTTTTCTCGATGACGATGGAATTTCTATTGTTGCACGGCTGCACGCGCTCAAATCAATGTACATATCCGTCATTTTTCATGTGCTAGCTTACTTAAATGAACGCAGGGGTTAGATAACAAATTTCATGAGTTACCGACGCAAATAAATTCCGAACCTCTTACCACCCCTGTACCCGTTGCGTAGATAGTCACAGAGTGTTCCGCTCAAAATAGCTGTAATATCTCGCGCGTTAACTTCGCATCGACGCTGGTTCTCTTATTGGCGTACGTTGCTAATGCTAGATGAGACTGTCATTTAATTTTTCATTGATCTCAGTCTCCTCGAAGGGAAGCGAATCTGATGAACTGGGCAGAGTGCCCAAAACATTTCAAGACATCTTCTACCAGATAGTCTGAAATCGTGGCTCGAACCCTTTTCTGTGTCAAGCTCCCTTGCCACTATTCCAGCTTCTATTATTGATATTCAAAGATCCAACAAAACAAAATTAAGAAATCCTGGGGCAGGACGGAAGAGCGACAATAGAAAAAAGCATACGGTAAACGTAGTGCTTTTATTGAAGCTGTTGCAATCGATATGGTACCTGTCGGTTTTTTTCTATATAAAAACATAATGATTAATAAATGAAGAGTGATTCGGAAATTATCGCTACATGCCAAATGGAAGACGCCCATGAGATACCATCATCGTTATAGGGCATATTTTTATTATGGTGATCTGTCTTCTATCTCTTTGAACCTATTTTATTTCATCAACGAAACTGCCGGATCTTTGTCTGCTACACCCTATAGTTCTAAAGAATCCTCACCGTCAAGCGTTAGTACAATATGAATCGTGCGCCGACGAAGGCAGCTCCCATTCGAACGCTTAATGATCGTTTTGGAATAGATTCATTGTTTATTTAGATACATCAATGTATGTACGTACGTTGCATGAACTTTCCGCGCGAAGGTGTGCGTTTGTAAAAAGAGTCTAGGTTCACAAGCTGCCATCTACGCTAATGGCAGTTTTTCGGGTTCACTGAAATGATACTATGGCTGTAAGACGTATGCTGAGGGAGCAAACTTGTTGGCCTGCATAGAAGTGTCTGTACATTTTGTGAACTTTTAGAATTAGCGGTAGTGAAAGATGTTTACTTTGGGCTTTATCGTTTAGCAGTTTAGACATATTCGCCACTAGTAACTGTAAGTAAGTACGAAGCCAACGCTCGTCCATGGCTTTAACTCGTTCCCAGAAATCTGGGTTTCCATTATAAAGTTACATAGCGACTCGTGTCCTTGCTTCTATAGCCGTATGCGATACCGGGGGCAGCTGTTTCTCCATACACTAAACAAAATTTAAATATAGTTTGAATACAGTTTAAGAAAAAAATTACTTAATTACAACAGCTTAGGCAAGGGTTTATCGGAAAACAAATAGTTCCACAATAGAAAATTTAAGAAATACACCAGTTGAAACAAAATTGTCTTGTGCTTTATTTAGTAAAATGCATAGCTAAGTATACGCCAACTATTTAGCTTGATTACAACATGAGCCGGTTTCCATCGGCTATTAAAGGCTATTTAGGCGTCGCTAGGAGGTAAACGATGTCCAACACACAAACGGTGTCTTCCTCAAGCAGTCAGACTTTTCATGTTGAAATAGTTGTCAGGAATCCGATATCAGATAATGTTAACCTCATCTCAGGCCTTGTATTTTTATGAAAAGCAAGCGTCTGCAAAAGCATTAAGATACAACTGTTCCAATTAGTTTCAATGCCCTTGGAGGAAGGGTTCCTATTGGCAATTAATCAATGCGGCTTGGGTAGGACAGATGTAATAAGCGGAGTCCCAACAGGAACGACAGAGCTGAACGAATGATCCTCATCAAATAAGCCATCGAATTATAACGAGTAATAACGGACGACCTATGAACAGCTAAAAGCTCTTCGATCAGTAACAAACTTTACTAAATGCATAAAATAACATATTTTTACATATGAAACTGTGTATTTTTATTGCCAGTCATTGCCACCCCTCCTCTTCTTTCAGCGAACCAATGTGGCAGTCTGCGAGCCCGTATACGTAGAGCAAGTACCTGACTTTACTCTTGAAGGCAATTGTTCAACTGTTGTTTGTGTTGTACATCTCTGCTAGTGCTTTGACATGTATAATGTCCTTAGGCGTCAATGATAATTATTCCTATATCCTTCAGATTTCTAGGTTACAACAGCCATGAATTTGGCACGGTCACAAGCTTTGCTCCCGACTGACATGATTCACCGTAAGAGAAACATATCTCAGTAATTATGTCTTACAATAGATCGAAATCCATCATATCTTACGATGCCGCACAAACTTCACAATGGTTTTTTCACCGCGTATATACAACATTAACAATATACCAGGTGGCTTTTTGGCCTCGGATGCATCACAACCAAAAACGACGTATTTTCCATTAAGACAGAGATTTGATCATAGGACAGCAAGGATAGTTGCTTGCAGCACAGTGCCTGCCCTATGGAGAGGTGTTAAGTTGAATATGGATTTGACAAGATTACGAGACTTCGTAATGCAAAACAGCAGTAAAGTACGTCTAATGATTGTTCGTGATTGCCGCCCTTCAAAGATACAAGCCAGAACGTTCGGACTCGGAAAAGTGTCATAGCACTTTCTGTTACTTAATGAATATACTTTATACTAAATGAATATAGTTTTTTTAGCTAACTTCCCATATATGTGAAGACGAACGTTATTATTCAATAACGGAGCGATGGCGGATGTTTGCAGCTACACCATCATTACCGCTAATACAAACTAATACGTTCCACAGCGTTCGCTTCTTATATGTGTAAAGTAGTCAATAAATTTACCTTCGAACATAGCTGGCGTTTCCATACGCGAAGCATTTTCGTGCCACCAAGTGATTGTCACTTCGGACTTCACGGATCTCGTTTTACGACAAGCGGACCACCTGAGGTGTCCACAACATTACACCGTCAGTGCCCCGGTGGCACGTATATTGAATGAGAGGATACTTTAATGTCACTGTCATTTGCTCGCTTGCTTGTTTGCTATTGCTTCAAATGAGCTAACTGGCAGGGACTACACCAAACCGGCCTCTCGGCGTACGCCGAAAAATACCCACGCTGTTACGCTTCAAATTAGCTACAGGACTCATAGGCGCTCCATACCGAAGGCGACCAATAACGTGAGGCAAGTACCCTCCATGCCCAATTAGGGTTACGTCGTCGTACTCAGCATTATTTCATAGACGGTTATTTGAAGACGTGGGCCTGGTGAACGCAACGACGACATTACCGTTTGCTGAACAAGACCTAAAATAGGGACTCTCTCTCGTTTTTCCACAGATGTAACTCGCCACACCAGCGTGCCATAGAGGGCGCAACGATAGCAGGTGGAGGCAGGCACTATAATATGAGATACTACGCCATTGACAATCGTGGATCAAGTTAATCTGGGCCAGGTAAAATTAACTTGCTGCTTGGGCTGCTCCTGTGTAGGAAACGCGCAGCAATGTCTGACTATTGTTGACGCTCGCTCGTTATCGACGTCGTTGTATCTTGTTCGTCGAAACAAGTGGTTGCTGGTGTCAGCGCTAGCTCTATGAGTGGCCAAGAACCCACAATAACATCCGAACGCTACTGCGCCACGTGATGGAGTATGGCGAAATCGTGTTTCTGTAACAATTTTTCCTTCCGTGAAGTACAACAAAACGATGAGAGGCCAGGACGAAGTGAAGCTGTTGAAGCCGATGCCTTCGATGAACTTCAGCGATCGGCAAGAGAGGCCAAAACTCTTCAGTGATGTCTACAGCCAAACGTAGCAAATATATTTTGTAGGGAATATCTACTACGCCACATAATGAGGGTGGACAAATTAACTTGGTTAAGGTTGCACTGTATCTTTTGGTGTACCTGCTTATGGCCTGTGGCCTTTCTACGGCTAGATACGGTAATTTATGTAGGCTTGTCCGGACGTTGGGATGCGTACTCCTCCAGGCAAGTTTGTGAATGGACTTATTTTAACGATCGACCCAATAGCTAACCCCATAAAACATCTTAGAAAGATAACGAAAGCTAATATGAGGTGTGTGCTTCGGGCTGGCCAGAATATAATAGTATTTCGGATATACAGTAGTACACCGATCCATATTACAGTCTTCTCTGCGCAGATAGGAAAAAAACCTGAATCATTCGTTAGTACCTCTGCAAGCATTTCTCGTTGTACCAGTTTTAGCTGCTTGGCCGTACCGTGATTAAAGTTTCAGCAGGCCCTACACGGTCAGGTCCGCGATAGTTCCTGGTGAAAGTTAAATAGCTAGTTGATAGCAACGATGGGATTATTTGTTAGAGTTAAAAGCGGCTAATTGGTGTAGTCTCATCAAAGGTTTCAAGATATACAGTTATCGGTTGGAATAAACAAAGAAAAATCAAATTAATGTGTAGGATAATAACTCTCTCGCCAAATAACTATCTTGTCAAAAGCGAATCCCTAAAATACAATCGCTTGACTCAGGCGATAAACAGTGTGAACATTGCTACAATTAAACGTTTGTGCTTTTAATAACTTCCATGCAGCACAAATACTCGCCCATACACGTACGAACTCGAATGACGCGGAACAGCGGTGCCACAAAACAACCACTTTTTCCATTAATACGTTGTTACTCCTGTCTATAACTAGAAATACAAACGAAATTGTCATGTTGTGCAGGCTGAGCTTACGCCAACGGTATCACAAATGATATGGCTGGCACCAACTCACCATTACCAACAACACCAGTCGCCTAGCAACATTTCGAACTATTTGAAGATGATAACGGCATCAGCAGCAGTCTTTGTACATCGTCTTGCCGTAAATTTTTGCCTGAAACGCTTAACTAAGCGCAGGCGTTTGCTTCACCAGATAACGCCTCGATCATTCTCATTAATAGGCATACGAATCTGGCATACGTGGGCCCAATTTACACTGAAATTATACATTCTGTAGAAAAAAAAAGTATAATTGTCATATCACAATAGTTTTACTACGCCATATAGATCGCTCACTGATGTAAAGCATCTAAAGAAAAGATGGCGATGCTGAATAGTCGTAAATGGTGAGACAAACTGCTTTGTCCAGCCGTCGAAGACAGAGAGTAATCTATTTCGGTCGAATTAAATTAACAGTAGTCTGTAAGAAAGTTTACAAGGCCGACTCGATTTTTTTGCTTTCTTCTGTCTTAGGGGTGTGGCTACTGGGGTATTAAGCTCCGGGCATTTTTCCGATAACCATAGTACAACAATGCATTATTGATTTCACTGAAAATGACACTTGGTTTATTTCGTTTTAATATTTATACAGAAACCATTGCAAAGAACTACTTTATTTAATGTGACACTTGGACCGTTTATTGCACTGTTATCCAAAGCTACACATGTCGTTTCCAAAGGCCCGTAAATTACACGATATTTTATGAAGCACGTAAACAGACACACATTTGGGTGGCTGGTGGGCCCTAATTCGTTAAGGCTCAACTATTTTAGGTGCGCATTCAAAGGTCGAACAGTTCAAACGATGCAAGAATTCCAATTACGCTTGTCGCTAAGATGAGTTCTTTTTGGCATGGTCATCGCATAATAAAAAACCAGTATAAATATAATATAATAATAAAATAGAGAATAAAAATATAAAAAACGCTGCTTTTGCTTTTGTTTTTTATATTTTTCCCGAACTTCCCTGTTTTATCGGATTTAATCGAAGACAAAAAAAAATCCCCTAGAGTCTCCGTCTCCAGTTGTCCCAAAAATAACCTGATGACTTGCACAAACATCGATTGAAACACGTAATAAGAAGGTTAACAGTTTCTGACTTTATAATGTCATAGCTCATCGGCTTAAGCGGCTGTAGCATCCACTGAAAAAAATTCTATGCCCAAGTTATCATACATTTGCTTTTCGGTGGCATCTAAATCGCAAGTATTTTTTGCCTTCATGACCTTATGGTCCTGTAATGCGCATAAGGCAATTTATTATTCGGCTTTAGGCGTTATAACGCTAAGTGTTTCGCGTTCTACGTATAATGCTGACGCAATGTAAATCTGAAAAAGTTTCCATTGGCATTATTCCCCATTTATAATAGTCAATGCAGCTCTTTATAACGCATTAACGGTTACGGTCAATTTTATAGATGTAAAATGTAACAGATTCGTCTTTAAATACGGCGTACGCATGAAAAGTGTAAAAAAAAATAGCTGTTTGATTATTCGACTCCATTTCGATGCTTTTTTTTTTAACCTAAGCGTCGCGTTTACCCGTTTGTTAATTTTAATAAACAGTGGCCTATTTTAATGGGTAATTGTTTATCTTAGTAGGTAATGGCGACAGTGCATAATTCCTCTAACAAGGTGATACACCAATAGCTAGCTCGTAATGTGTTTCATTTTTTGTCACTGGCATATATATACAACCCAATCTTTTTTGAAAATTATTACTAACTAACTTTATCTAAATTTTGGTTTGTCTCCTATCCGACGAAAAAACATTCTACTTTCTACATTGTAAAAATTCTACATAGTTAGATTAAAATTTATTAATGTTTGAGAAGTACATACGAGAGTTAGGGCAAACTTTTTTCCATTCAACTGCCTAGTCATCATTAAGGCGTCACATAGGTATAACTTTTCGAATAATGGACTATTAAAAGCCTAATAATAAGGTACATAGTTATTAAGCGTCCCCTAGGCGCTGTTGTCACCCTGCTTAACCGGGCGCTATTACAAACTTCGCAGTTGCATTTTAACTTAGTCCGCGAGCCGATGCTGACCTCCTTCACAGAATTACGCTTTCACTTGTTCTCATGTCGCTTACATCTGGCGGATCTGGATCAAAGGATACAGAAGGGTAAGCACGCAGTTACTAGAGCCGCCCAGCTACACTTGAAGATTCGCTGGTTTAACATGAAACTCTAGTAGTATCGATATACAGGATATAAGTAAGTTGCATAATTTAACAGCGTTTATATTTAGTAATTGATCTTTAGCCTATTGTGTGCAGGTTTTTTAGACCGTGAACTAGATAATAGTTGTTCTTTTACGTCGATTTGTTTGTAAGCACCTTGGCTTACAAAAAAACAGCCCTTACGCTTAGTCCACTCAAATATTGACGCTATTCTTCTATACACAGTAACGTATTCTTAAATTTATTCCTACAGAGAAGCAACTTTCAAAATCACTACGAATGGAGGTAGATGTATTTGATAGCTTTTCAAATATAGAATGTGTGATTTATTCAGTAGGTTTTTCAATGTCGTTTGGATCTAGAAAAAGATGATCGCGCAATGAACTGTATCCACCGGATATATGTCGGCAAAAAGGTGCCTCTTAGATTTGCATCGCTTTGTTTCCTTGTCCTTATTTAGTAGCACTTCTATCTACCGGTAAATTCAGGACACTGAAGAGAAAGCTTTACGTCAAACGCAAAGGAATCCGTTGTCCGGAGAGAGCTCCAGCTTGCATTTCATAATTCTCGCCCCGTCACAATCATTAGCAGCGTTAGATGGTGGTAGTGCCTTTTTTCAATTTCTATTTAGATGGTTTATCTCGTCCTATTTCACATTCCATTGACTAGAGCTGTCCGACAAATCGCCCGCAGAGGACCGCCCTACGGTAATAGCACCTCACAAAAAGCTTTTATCGCCGTCTCTTGGCCATCATTCTGCCACAGCGCTGACAGATTTACCTGACGGCCGGCTGTACCCCGAACATTTAGTAACGGTTGACCAGCAGATTCAAGACGATGTTTCTCTTGGGTCAGCACGGCAAACTTTCGCCTCCCCGGAGAAACAAGCAGCAGCGTCTCTTAAGGTTGGTTTTCACCTCGATCAAATGAGCTCTCACGCCGCCTGTAAACGCTAATCTCTCTAGGCCCTCTGGCTTCTAACGAGCCATCACAGATATCCCTGAAAGTTAGGAACATAACAGTACCTTCGGGTGATCTTCATCTGCATGAGAAAGGCGAACAGTCAGCCGACGTTGAAGGGAGCTACTTAGGAAACCACCAGGAAACTATGCCACTTTCGCCGTGATCTTTGTGCTTTTCGTTTTCAAAGTCTTCTCGCTCCGCCCGTTCGTTAGTGGCCTGCGATGACAGGCTAATTCCAGGTTATTATCGTTTATTATGAAAGCTGATCTCTGGCCACCCTCATGCTGCAAACAATTTAGGTATCAATTCAACGAACAGGTAACAAAAAAGCACCATTATTTGCCTAGCAGTCATCGATAAAATTATTGTTCATGTTATGCGTTTGACGTCATTGATTCGCTCCGTGTGTATGGATTCACGCTAATTGGTACGCCTGTCACTCTTCGCTATGTTTCTTTGTCTGTATTCCTGTGCGATTGCTTTCATATAGCTAGCTAATGGCGTATTGGACTGCGACAAGATCTTCCTTGGTTCCAATTGCTCTATACCAACAGTGAATGTGCCTGCGTAGGCTTATGTATGGAGCACTCAGATCGTCGGGATCGGCCTAAGTAGCTAGTCCTCTGTAAGATAATACTGTATCTCTCGAAATGCTCAAAGTCAGAATACCATTGACGTTGCTCGTGCCTTGTTTTATTATAATAATTCACCCCCTGAAGATAAAATTCGCCGAAAATTTTGAATAATATAATCGGAGTTATAGTATTGCATGGATAGTAACGGCGCCTTGGCCAGGAGTATATTAAAACACAAATATGTAAATATGTCGTCTCAAATCCCCACAGAATCGGAAAAACTCGCGGCAGTGGTCCTCTTTGGCCGAACCGTCAGGCTTCCGCTCTTTCTATTTCTTCCATTTTTGAAAGTCGAGCGCTCGCCTTAATTGCCTTGGCGTCAACATAATTCCAGATTATTATTGTATATATTGCAAACAACGTATCCAGGAAGGCCGCTCTAGCATCGATTTCGTAGTGCCTAATTCGGGAGATACAAACGTAACTGGCCCTCCTGAGATCAGAGCTCCGCACAATTTTCTTTATTACTCAGACTTTGCTGAGCGCTCATAATACAATTTAGACCATAACTCTACTTCAGAAGACATTTTTCAAAAAGGGCTTCAATCCTTGCGGTAAACTTTTTGAATTTTACACCAACCCCAAAGATCGTACGCGTGATTTCGTGTGAAGCCAGCCTAGCTCTGAGCGGGTTTCCAGAAAATAAAGCACAATATATTCGTGGGTGACTTTCAATACTACTGGGATCCCAAGCGTTGACTTTGTGACAGGTATCAGAGCGTCTAGGTTACATGAGTTCAAATACTAAAGCGTCTTCAATCAGCCGCCTTGTATGTTACTGGGTATAAAAGCTGGAATATACGTCCAACTGGGAACGCTTCGTACAGATGCGTATCGTAATTTGGTCCACAATAAACAAGACTAGATGTAAGCCGCCGATTTTAGCTAAAACAATTTAGGAAAGAGATAACATCTGCTGTCAAACCATCAAAGTTGCCGAAGATTTTCTCTTCCAGCGTCTCAAGTTCGTTGTTGGATAAATCCGATACCCTGAGTCGATCCACGTCGACCAGGAAACCAGGTGGGATACTTACGAACTTGTTCTTTCTGTCGCACAGGAGACTGAATTGCGAAAATGAGAACATCTGCTTTGTTTTGCAACCTTTTTTTTTTTCTGAGAAGATTACAAAAAGCCTGCTTCATCAAGTGACTGTAATCTTTCATAAACTTTTGACGTGTAATTGATTTCAACATTTTGGCAACGTTATAAATAGCGAGACGAAACAGTAGTCAACATGCTAAGTTCTATGTTTTTTGCTTGGGTGAATCTAATCTTCTAATTCATACTTTCGAGGATCATGCACACGGAACCACTTACATAATCTTACTTAAGCCGAGATTTTCGAGGTTATCAAGACACACAGGTGGGTCAATTCTTAAAGCTTCAGTTCCACAAGCGAGAGGAAGACAAGCTCGTCGAATGTCGAGTCATATAAACTAGTCAATGCACCACTGCTCCACATGATGTTAGATCTGTCATCGAGAATTAGAAAGCGTAAATTGGTATTGGCTAGCAGCTGTGCAACGTTTTCCACAAATAACTCATAGAGATTGCCGTGAATCACTCGATGCTCCATATTGCGTAGACCCCTGTTGTCGGTCCCGATCACAGTCATCCCTGCTCCTACAACGTTTCCTTGCAAATATATTAATATGTGATATCGCGAAAGTTAGGTACCAAATGCCTGTAGGAATGATTGAACGTGTAATAGAATTATCAAGAAATAATTAAGACGTTTGCTATTTTTTTGTTCGAAATACAAAAAGGAAATATCCGAAGCATATTGTATTGAATTATATATGTCCTTCAGGACACAAACGGTCACTAATCTCTAGAATAACACCTTGTATCATTGTAGCCAGTCAATATAATCATAGCGATAATAATACGATTTTTGCAAAAGCTCGCACTGTAAGGTTTTCGCTACGAGGCAGAGCATTTAATATTAAAAACGTCAATGCATGCCTTACGATGGAAAGTGCCTTTTTTTTTATCGGTTTTTGATACACACCGGTACATTTACGCCAATGCATATCATCTGAGATTCGAATATAACAGGACTAATATTCCCATCTTGAAGATCAGTGTAGTCGGAAATGGGAGTCTCAATTCTGGGTTAAGCAAAAAGTCGCTTCCGGTGTCTATGAGTTCATTTACTGTATTTTGGGTTGATTAGCTGAAATGCTTCATGGTCTAAACAGACTTTAATTTATATTTGTGTGTGAACACATCTAAAGAAAACGGCTCCGAAAATTTTGATTTTTGGCGGACAAGCTTAAGAAGAGAGGTATTTTTATAAAAACAGTTTTGGGATTCATGTAAAGTAAGGCAATAATTCGCTTAGGGCATTGCTCACGCGATGCGATTTGCCTAATCCCCCGGAGCATTCGAATATACGCTTTGAGAATATCCAGTTAAAAATAGCACCTATAATAACGCCTGTGACATTGATCAGATGAAATCGTTTTCCCGTACAAAAACTCGTTTCCTGACATGGATGCCTGTGAAATCAAATTCAACTTAATGCTCTGTGATCTCGTCTACAACTGAAAATAGTAATTTATAACTAGTAGGTGGCACTTTTTATGCTTGGTTTAACGAACGAATTTTGCTTTCTTGAGAATTTCAATATCTCTCGTACTTGTTTTGTCTTGCAACACATTGAGGCTGAAGCAATCCGACAACTCTTAGTCTAAGCTGAATCTTGACTAAAACTACGTAAGGCGACTTCATAGCTAATAAGTTACGACATGTTGGTAGTCAAGGCTACGGTAGCAGACCACTGTACACAATACCTATAAGGCAAACTGGAAGCTTTGAAACAAAGCACTCTCAGGACCCAATCGCCGACCTAGAAGTCGAGGCATACCTGTTTTTAATAATAGAAGGTGTCCCACACCACCCGATTATCTTGTCCTATTTCGATGACAGGCAGTTGTCCATCGGTCATGTACAGAGGCGGGTTCCAGCGAAAGTTCCCCATAGATTACTACTCGCTCTAACATGGTAGTGTTTAGGCCGCGATTCCTTACTACCAATACCCGGCCTACTAGACGAAGTCGATTGCATAGCAATGCGAAAACGACCTTACGTTCTCTGTAAAGGCGCCAAAGAAATCAAAGCTTAAGGTCTAGACAAACGTTCCTCTAACCACAGTTAACACGTGAATGAAGGAGCATCGCCTCAGGCTAAAGAGGTCATCTTATTGACAGGTAAGAAGAGAGCTGAATGGATCGACCTTAGGGTCGGCGAACCACTCAACAGGATTAAGTGCACAATAAATTTTCTGGGAGTACTACTGAATACAGAACTAACGTCTATGGCCCATACGAAATTAAACACGCGGTAAGATGTTCAGGCAGGTCGATCGAGTTATGCTCGTTTGGGGAATAACCACCGAAAGCGCCAGATGGCTACTGAATCAGTCTTTCCCTATGCCTCCTCAATCTAGGCAGACATTTACATATCGATAAAAAAAAATTGTAAGAAAACACAAATGCGGTTCCCGTTCTGGCTAGGCTGATCCCCTGGGATCTTAAGGCATATGAGAGGACTGAACGACATTTAGACCAAGATATGATCCTCCCGATAGCGAAAAAGGTCACGCTGTGAAAGTAACGACAACAAGAGCGGCTTGAACCGTAGGACGTGGACCACTGAATTTATAGCCTCGTACCCGATATACCCACATGGTTTGATAAGCTATATGGCAATCTGTTACATGGAGTAACTCAGACGCTGGTCACGAGGCATACCAAACCTTAATGGAGAGAATTGAAAAAATCCAAATTGCCATCTACATTGTATGCAATCGGATCAATGGGGTGGCTTCCTTGGAGGCATAATGAGAAGGAATGAATAAGTGGAAACGTTTCAAAGACAAAAGTTCGACATCGAAGAGGGCTAAACGGCGTAGCAAGACGCACAAGAATAATTGCACCCCCCCCCCCGCCCCCACCAAAAATTGAACTATACGGATGGACTAGCCGTAACATGACGAAATGATTCGCATTTAATTCATATACGTAATATCATGCGTATTTTTATTAGCAATGAGAGGATGAGTCGTAAAAGTGTAAAAACCTCCATGTACCAATTCTATCGGCTGGTGCCAATGTACCAAGTCTAGGGAACGAAATGAGTTGAAACCTTATTACGTTAACATAAATGTAAACATCAAAACACTTAGTAAAAAAATTCATTCAACTCGCATAGGTTTTAACACATAGGTTGTATTAAATTATATATATAAATAAAAAAAATGTATTGGCTTTGCAGATGAGGTGGCTATAACTTTCGTGGACTCGGTTAAATTTTATGGTATAGTAAATGGTTAAGGCGTAAAATATTGTAGGTGGTTTATAAAAAATCTAGAAAGTAAAATTGTTTCAAATTAACCCCGAGATATCGGGACACCTCGCTTGAGTAGCTGAAATTACAGTTGAAAGTAGTTCTATTCACCTAGGTAAAATATAATTAAATATAAAGCTTAGTTAATAAGTTATGTATTGAGATCAAATCACAGTACGAACATCATGATCACTTAACCTCTTTTGCCGCAAGTGATTATCATAAGTTTCATTTAGACAGTATACTGAAACAGCTGAAGACACTGTGCTTGGTTTCACACAGTTCCTGTAAATGTATGTCGTGCTTGAACATAAATTGAAAATGGCAGAAGTAAGTGCATTCAGACTCATATACAATATGGGTTGACATGCTTGAAGAAGCCCCACATCATTATGTGTCCAACTGAATTTGTGGGCCCGCCAAATATAAACTTACCTGAACGTAACATATTCTGTTCAATTGCCAGTTGTTTCTCTGGCGTAGACAATAAACCGCCCGCCGATTTCAAAACAAAATATATATATATAAACGAACAACACAAAATTTAAAAAGCAGTTTATATGCTCACTTTTGCTATTAAATATCGATAATGCATAGTATGTCCTCTGTGTGCATTCGCTATCGAACAACGAACTGGCGGGTTCTGGGCGTCGGACCCCGTCAGTTCATTGAGTAAACTACCCAATACGCGTTTTTGAAGCCTCGAATATCTGATAATAAATGTAAACCCATTCCCTTATATAGGTTGCTTACTGTCTAGATATTACGAAGGTAGAAAGCAACAATGAATTACAAATTGAAAATAATAGTTCATTGCTCAACATACTGTTGTTTGGATAGATTCACTAATAGATTGGTAATAGGATTCTTTGAATCAATCAGTTTCATACACTCATCTAAAATAAGTCCCTCAAGGCCTTTTACTTTGGGCTTTAATGCTTTGGCTTCTAGGCATAAATAAAATCACTTGTAGACTGAAATGTTACTTTAGCTAGAGCAACGATTAGCTTGAGCAACACCCAACTAAGAAAAGTGCCTTAAAGTCAGCACTTGATTTTTTTGTGAAACGAAGTTCCGTGTGCACTTCGCGAAGGCAAATTATAGCAACTTTATTTCTTGAAGTGTATAAAATATTCGTATTGTGTATTACTAATAAGGTCGAAGCTCACTGAGCTGAGTTAGTGTAGTACCGTCACAGATTTGGTCTACGTGCAGGAACTTCGTAGTTTCTACGTTACGGAAAAGCAGAGAATGGAGCGAGCATTTATCAGTGCAGTAATGTGCCTCGTCCTTCGCTGCCAACAAGTGACCTATGATACTTCAAATCAGACTATATGTGTATAGCAAATGGGAAAATCAACGGTATACCATTAACGACGCAAACCTGAACGAAAAACACGTGCTACCTAGTTGAAGTAAGTATAAGAGAATGCTTTCTACATAGTTTTCTACATTTGGTTCTGCAGCAAAGGCAGTATTTCCTTCAAAATTGAGTAAATTTTGTAAAACAAGCTCCTCAGTTAAAGGTACAAGCTTCTGAAATACCATATGGAACAGCATATTATAGCATATTTAAATATAAAAGTATATTTAAAATATACGGAATTGTACATGATCATGATGTATATTATGTGCCTTAGTCTTTTCTAGTTTACGGACATAAAAAGCCAATTAGCGGGCTATCTCCCATGAGTTATCGCATGGATTAAATGTCGTGTTGGTATCATAAATAGTATAAAGCATATGAGGATTATGTTGTTTCGTTACCATAATCTAAAATCAATTTTTCAGAGAAACGTTTACTTCTTGCCAAAAGACAAACAATAAGGGAACAATAGATTAGAATAATCGTTTCTTAAGCATCAGTATAATTCATGTTGTTTCTTTTTTTATTATATGTCAAGCCTATTCTGACCGCTCTATCTATTGCTGACGATACTGGCCCTTGCCATGATCCACTTGTCACAGCAATAGGTTATCGTTATTTCGAAACTCTGTTCAGAACATATATTAAGGACGGTCAAAATACGATTAAAAGATGAATCAATATGTACAACGCTTAAGCATATATATATATATATACATATATATATATATATATATGTTTCTTTTTTATACAACCTTATTATACAGACTGCTAAAGGTAAACAATAGGTAGATTAAGACAACTTTGGAAAGAGCAAAAGTGAGAACAAAAGAACGATATTAACATTGCCTTACGATCCGCGACTGCTGCGCCACCTATCCTGAAGTTCAGAGAAGAATTAGCGGTTAACTGGTTGAAACAGGTAAGGGAAGTCGTGCATCCACGAAGTTCAGTACACAACACATAAGCGAGCTGCAGTTCTCTCGAAAATTCACTACCATCATTATTTTAAGCTATAAAAGTCTGCGTTGTATCCCAGATGAGTGAGGAGGTATCCCTTTTGGCAATATCGGAGTAAAAAATCTCATGCAGGTCGACATATTTTGGCATACAAATATCTTTAAGCCTATACTTTTCAATGCTGTCACCCAACGTCTTCTGTTTGAAGATACGTCTTCTGAAACGAGCTGAATCCATTCGCGCCCATCCAGGTATCTGCGAATCAAAATAGTCAATATTACTCTTTTTGTATTCAAATTAAAACGAATTTCTGCTTGTAAGACAACCACTAAAAAAACGTGTCTACTATGAATTTTTCTGTTATCATATAGTGTAAGCTCTTGCACTCTTCTCCCGTATACTCAAAGCAATTTGAGCAAATACCATTATTAAGGCAACACAATTCCTTTTAATATAAGCAGAACGTAGTACACGAAAAAAGAACGATTAACTTTTACATCAAGTTTATTCTATGATGAGTTAAATTTACGCGAGCTTCAAGGTAAATTAATCACTCACTACGAAGAAGACATACGATTTTTTTGGGGTGACATTCGTCGTCGGTGTTATCGGAATCCGAACAAAGGTCCTCTAGCCCGTAGTTGCAGTAGCTCTCCATAGGGTTCAGAAGAGTGTCGTCAACCGTGGCGTTGGCCGCATTCTCGTCAGGTAGTGCTGGCTCTATTTGGCCATTGTCGGGGGGATCGAGGACCGGTCGGTAAATTGTTTCTACTGGTTGCAAGGGTTTTGCAAACGTTACATCGTTTGGAACGGCGGTAGCGGACGGCACATACGTCGTGTTTAACGGATGAACAGGCATCTCACGAAATCCAGCTGGAACAGGGGCAATCATCGTCACGTCGCACATTGGTCGAGCTTCCGCACCCATCTGAGCATCAATTAAGTAAATAAATATGGGTAGTACAAAGAAAATATGACAACGACTATTGAGGCAAGGGGGAGGCCAGGTAACTTTAATTTAGAGTGCACTTTTATCGCTGCCTTATTCATTAGTAGTATCCCTCTACATAATGAATACTAGATTCACCGATATATTTTGTATACCTATTTCTACCGAACGCAGTTAGAATAACCAGTCCTTGAAAAAAGTGTTTCTATATTGAAGCGTATCTTTTCAGTTGCTTTTTTATGGCGTATATATACGTTTCAATATGTAGCCTTCTGAATAAATTTTACAAACGGCCAAATTGACCGGTAGTAATAGATTTAGGGTTGAGTTGACAAGGCTTTACCTCGTACGGGCCTCTTCTTTTCAAGCTTGAGTTTGATTAGCGATAAAGAGCTTTCAGAACAAAACATGCCAATAAATTGTTTGCTGTAAACTCGACAAATGATCTCTGCTAGAATAAAGGAATAGAAATAATAAAACGAGAAAAAAAAATGTATCTAAACAGAATCATCGCTATTTTTTTCCTTAACTTGTTAATAATGAAATAGTTATTATTATTTGTATTTACGTTGGTACAGGCGATTGATTTTGTCCTAAATAGGCGCTCACCATGAACGTAGAATTAACTTGATGTGTAAGGAGCGGCAGTTTGCTTGACTCAAGCAAAGTCTGTCCGTGTAACATCTCATTGGCCAGTGGTATTGTACCAGTTATGATAGGATTATTTGGCGATGGATCGATGGCGCTAACTTTTTTCTGGAGGGATACTGAATTTCTCGATACCCCCCTTCCGGAACTATCGGCTTTAATGGACTTTAACTTTGCTACTGACCGTTTGCTGTCTTTGGCAATCTCTTCGGTCTGCTGCTGTTGTTCGCGACGTTCCTTTGCTTGTTGAACGCGCTGGTTTTGAGCTCTATAACAAACACGGAGTTGTTATTACGTGAGAGATGTATTGAAAATCACAACGTATTTTTATCCTAACACGTTTTTCTTTTCATAATAGTTCCATCACTCACCTACAAGCATAACTACACAATTTGAGCCGTTAGCTGGCACTGTTAAAAATGTATGATTACTGTTATTGTACGATAAATACGTTCTTTGAAAATACCCATGACGAGACACTTCATTGACCGCAAGCGTTTTCCACGTACTATAGCTAGTATTTACGTCAGACTCAATGGTCATCTCAAAAATGATCACAACGCTTACTTTTTTTGCGTGAATTTTTACGGCAGCACACACGCTCCCTATGCTAAAAGTTGCATAGTTCATAGTGAAATGCTAATCATGAAAGGTAATAAGACTTTCCCACTTACCTCGCAAACTCTGCCCTGTCAACACTTGGAGGCCGAGATATTTTGTTCTGAAACAATGGCAAGGCCGGTTTCAAACCTCTAACAGACTGTGAATTATTTCTACTTGAACCTTTCTTGGGAATTCGAGAACGACTCTCACGCTCCAAGCCATCGTCAGTTGATGTGTCGTTAGCCTTCTGACCTACCGATAAGCCTTCTTTCTGATGGTTAGCCACCCTTTGCCTTTTTGTGGTAGACTCGGAAGGTGCGACTATACGCATATCTCGTCTTGACGAACTTTCGCTCATGCTACGCTTCAGTTTCTAAAACGACATGAAATCCCATTGATCAGGAAAACGCTGTTTTAGTTAAAAAAAAAAAAAAAAAAACGTTTTTATTTTACTAATACTAATCAAGCAGGCTCATGTTTGTATTTAACATGATTTTACAGGTACCTATAATTTTTACCAGTAGAGTGATCAAGGAGTAATGATGATAACAACAATATTCATTTTCGTGCTGTTATAATATTTTAGAGCCAAGATGGGTGGATGCCAAATTTGCCACAATTGCCAGTAATTAAAGGATCAAACTCAGTCACAGTAGCAGTAAGTTTAGAATTAATTGCATCTTTTGTTGCTTTTTCGAGTGATGTGACCTTGTTAAATGCACGTTGTAGCACGTAGTTGACAGAATCTCAAAGGATTCCTATTAAACATTAACTTTAGCGACATGTTTGCTCTCTAATCGTCCCACAAGTTCAACTGCTCAGTCCCGATTAAGTAATTAGGGCCACTTCCACAGATATCATGGTTCGAGAAGAAGAGACGAGCTTCCAGGATAATTTAGCACAAGCCACTTCGGCTCTTTCCTTGGAAATTATAATTTAGACTTTTAGTTTCTAGCTCTGTAAAGCTCTCCTTTTTTAAAGATCCAGGTGGCATAATGCAATACAATACTGGTTGGAACAAAGAACATTCGATTAGTTCTATTGATACCGCTCCTCCTAGTTTGTTTATTTCGATGTACCATTCACACATGTTCCCTTTCCTCTCTGTGGATCTGTCGTGATTTCTCTGCGTATTGAACGAAATTTTATATCGAGTTCAGGCTTAAAATATGCAGTTTCCAAAAGAAAAAGGTACATCTTCGATACTTACCTACTTAGCCCGCTATCAAAGTCTAACAGTTGGCAAAGCAGGCCTGGATATCCGGCCCGAACACAGCGAAGACCTTATAACTGAGAAAAACGCTCAAAATTGGGTTGTAGAATTTGAAAATGCCATTGATTCCAAGCTACTGCACTCAATGCCTGATATACTTCAGTAACTCGGCATGAAGCAATTCTTGGTTTTTCAATGCAACGGGTACAGACTGGTAAAGAATTGCAAATCTCTCTGTCTCGGTAACGGGGAATTCACTACACAGTTTCTGTGCTCAGTCAACTAAGCTAGCAACGTCCTACGCTGATCTCTAGAAGGATATATAAAAGGCTGATGGAAGTAGAGATCAAATCGGGTTTGGTTCGTGACGAACGCGTGTATTGATCCATACTTCAGATAACCGATGCGGAGCGTATAACACCGTGAAACGGCAACCATGGAGAAGACGAGCAGACCTTGATAGCCAAAATATAGTGTGATACCATATTTAAGTGCCGAGAGAATACTTTATCCCCAAAATAAAATAGCGTATTCATCTATGGGTTCCGGAAGGCATCTAAACTCTATGAGATTTACCGAAAAATTTGAAGCTTATATACCCTATGAACTGCGTAAATCTAATCATCCGCCCGACATCGAACAACACGCGCCCACAATAACAGGTTTCTACACAAAATTTCCACCGGTGACGAGAAGTGGTGTCTCACATCGATATAAAGCAAGGAACAGATCGAGAAGGTTTAGGGGACATGTTTAAGCCCAAAACTAAGTCAGATTTTCGTTCCAAGCGACGATTAAAACTGGCAGGATTTTATACGCTGGGAAATATTTTAAAAGAACATGACAGCTAATACGGATCTGTATATAGCCTAATTTCTTTGAGTGAACGAGTCTATCCATCAAGACAGGCCGAATGGGCAAGGCCAAGTCGCACGTCTTCATGTAAATGCCGAACTCCACATTGCAAAGATTGTATAAGCCTCTCTCAAAGAGCTTGAGTCAGTGCTCCGATGAAATATCATTTTTTTTTGATAACTGGCGAATGAAATTAGTAACCGAGCATGTTATGGTGAAAAAGATCTCAAAACGTTGCTGAACGAGTTCTTCAACACCAGAGCTGAAAACTCTGTTGTCAGACAAGCGAAGCTCGTGGCGAATGACGGTTGATTTACTGCTAGAATTTTAGGGAAACATTGGGTTTTCGGCCAGGTAAACAAACCGAAATTACTTATGCTCGTCAGTTAGATATCAGCACCGATGAATACTATTGAAAAAGTTAATCGAGAACAAAAAGAGTTATACCGCGATCCTCTCAGTACTATCTTTATATAGCACAACTGATAAAAAATGTGAAATCTAGCTATAGACTGACCGACTTCGCAGATAAGAGACTCTGCGATCTCGATGATCTAGAGCCAGTTGAAATGTGCGAAGCATCCGACCAATCAGTTTCGTCCACTGAAGCGTTGTCCTGGTCCACTGATCCGTCACTTTGCTTTCGTTGCTCGATTTCACATTGAACCTTGCGTAGTGCCTTTACCATTAGTTCCCTATGGTATGCTTCCACATCAGAGCTTATATCTTGCCTCAGATTTAATTTCTCCTCGAAAGCAGTCCATCTTGCAAACTCGTTATCAACCTTTTCTTGAATCGGCATCTGTTCGATAACAATATTAAGTAGACAGGGGATTTACGCACTAAACAAGAAGGCAAAACAGCTTATATTCTACCCTACGTAAAAACACAGGTTGATACAATCCAGCGGATAAGGATATCTAAGTGTACATGGAATCGATTTCGAGGAGTTACCACTCCCCCGTTGCAATATAGAAATCAAGACCATGCTACCAAAAAGTTCATCGAGTTCCTTGTTCAGAGATATAATGCATCAATATTAAAGCGAAATTATTATACTAAAACGAGAAATTAACACTACAGAATTCGTATAAACATTTTCTTTTGAAAACTCAAATTAATATGAGAATCCATCGTAAAAAAGTCGTTTTCAAAATTGTGTTTAATAACAGTATTTTCGAACTTCTACTGTCAAGTTTCTAATCCTCCTCTATGTCGCGAGCCTAAAAAATTGTTTAAGAATCTGCTACCCGAACTTCGTATATTATGGTGATCAGTTCAAACTTCTGCGCGTTAAACTGGCATAACTTCGAAAAAGAAATAAGCCTGAAATAAATCGTCCTATATAAAAGAACGAGTTGGCATAATTCAGAACTCATCTTTAGCATCAGATCACCTAAAATTAGCGCATTGCCAAATTCGTGTTTCTTCAGGTATGGGGTGCTGCTGGTATTCATTGAATTTCACACAAACGTGAAGCTCGTCTGCCTTACGTAAACCCATGATATATTTTCGACGGCAGGAATACAACCAAAATATTGTTATAGCAGACGAAGAGCTTATTCTAGGCTTTACAATAGTTTAAGGGTCTAGAAAAAAGGCGCTTTTGGTGTAGATTAATGCTTAACCCTGGAGTACCAGTCGGCTGACGTTGACTGATTGGACTGAAGGTAATTAGATGAAAACCAAAACCGCGTATGAAGAACCTCAACGGAAATGGCATCCTTCATAGTTTCACTATGAGTCCACTGAAAATTCACATGGCTAATTCCGTACCCAACGCGCAGAGCCAGAATCGATAAAAGAAAAGGCTGTGCACCACAATCTCTTATTAATAAGGGTAATACAGTTCCGTCTGTGGTAATTAAGCTAAATGCGGATTCGTCACGGTGAAACTTTTACCTCAGTGACTGCATCAGACATGTTTGCGTCGAAAATAATGTCATATATAACAGGAGACTAAATATGCCTGGTTGACCAAATCTAAATGGCGTGCTCTCCTTGATGATTCAAGGACGCCAAGTTTGTCTGCTAAATTTAGGGACATCTTGTGGTCTCAGTTCAAAATCGGCCGTAGACACACGTTGTGTAGTGTTCGGAGCCAGCTGTCTGAAGATACCAGTAACAGACGTAAAGCTCAAAAGATTCATTTATATATCTATGTACTTTTGTATAAGAGCTCTTTAACGATTTCCTAATGTGGTGACACTGCCCTACGCTAACACTGCTTGCCGTCGTTATCATTTGCTAAACGGTTGTCTTTGAGTCGTTGCACAAACGACTATTGCTCTACGAAGAGTTCAGAATCAAAGAAAAAAAACTCTGTTCAGATGAAAGGACGAATCGTACAAAAGAATCTTCATAAAAAATTAGTTCAACTCGGGTCCTATAATAGCATCCACTAGCGTTCATCACCTACCCTGCAGTAACAATGACAACCACCATAGACAAACAAGCAGGTATCAAATACATACGGTACAACTTAATTGCGTACAGCTGAAAAGAGGCTAAATTACGCCAATAAAGGACGCACTGAGACGTGTACGACTGTGCTCGTGGCTATCATCATCATTCTATTCAACGGCAATACGGCGGTACTAGCGCTAGTGCAATGTCCATAGAGACGAATCGCCCTTGTCGTCATTTTTGCCCAGTATTGCAAGGTTCAAACGTAAGGTTGGGAATATTGAGTTCATCTGGACTCGTCTCATCACAAGCTTTTAATCGGTACCAAAATAAATTCCCTTTGCATAGATCTCCATATCGAAAGAGAAGATTGTATAAAATGACAATCGACATTATCAGTTATAAATTTTTGCACACACATGTTCTTAACAAATAATGAGAAAAAAAAACCCAGAAGGGCAACTTCAAGCACCGACTCCATACCACATAGGTATTTTCAGGCTAATATATATATATATATATATATAATTTTCTTTATTCGCACAGGCTGTATAGTAGTTAATATAGTAGATACATTTCTGTAGGTGAAGGCGCGTAAGCTTGAAGCGAACACCCTAATAAATGAGGGTTCTTGATTATTTTAGACGCACCTTGTATCCTTTTTCTGCCATCTTATGTGCGATATAAATGTGCGCTTTATGAAGGAATTCGACTCGTTCGTAAAGAGGGGGCACTTCCGTGGGCGGATCTCTGGAAAGTCGTTCAAGAGCACCGCGAAGCACCTCGAGCCCTCGAATAGTGCATTTGTCGAATTCACTCATCGTTGCCAGAACAAACACGATGGCAACGGAGCACTATGATAGGCGCAGTTTTGCCAGGGAATTCTTGGACAAGTTCACTCAGTTAAAATCAAGAATCAAATGTCGCGTGAATGCTCATGATGCCTAGACGAACAGATATTTCAGGTTAGCAGAGAATCGTCTGCTCGTTCAAAACCGACTGGCAAACCCTACGAAACGACGATTGTACAGCACGTACAGCCGCTTTCACGTGACGACAGTTGTCTGATAGTGCTACACAAGCATGTAGAAACAATGTAGTCTCGGCACAATGATTTCCGGCCTAAAATCAAGCCACTGCAGACGATTTGACCCTACCAAACCTTATGAACTAAGTAGATGGATTGTGTTATACGCTCACATTACTTGATCATGCCTAATTGCATATAATTCAAATGATGGTAAAATATCGACGCTACCAATGTTGATAATATTTTTTAAATGTATTGGGTATCAATATAAACTGCATTTTGCAATTACATATCAACTTAAATAGATTTGAAGAATCACTAGCAGCAACTTGTGTGTTTCTTCCAGTGTTTTTTTCTAGCTATAAACAGCCATCTTAATCGGAGTGAAATTATAGTTGTCTTCGTCGGTTGCTTTGGCACAGCTAGGTAGGCCGAAGGTTGAGACTTCAATGTCGGATAACAATGATAGTCAAAGAAAATAAATCTCTCACCGAACACTAGCGAATTCTTTTTATGGACAGAGCCCTATGTACAGGGTATTATTATTGTTAGCTTCTCTATTTGAAAGCAGTATTACTTAACTCTAGCAACTCTATACAAAACGAAAAATCGACATGATCGTATATTCTGAAATCTTGATCATGCGCTTAAGTGGTAAGCCTGAGCACGAATCTGTGTTGGAGTTTTTTTTTAAAGAGAAATCCTTTACTTCGTACCCCCAATAACGGTCTCGGCAATGGGAAACATGGCCCGTATTCAATCTGACTCGATTTCCTAAATACTGATATCAAAATATGGTATTTGATTGAGACATAAGTACTTTCTTTGTGGCTGAATTGTGATGCGATCCTTCCCGAAGACGTTATACCCATACTCGTCGTATGCTTATAATTCGAGTTTTTTTTCGTTACTTTAGATAAATTTCGGAGAACAAGTAATGATTGTGAATCTGGCAGAATCCACTTGGCTTCTTTTATTACCTTTCAAGCCCGCTCTTGTCAATCTACTCATTATAGGTTTTTCCCCTGATCGACTTGTCAGATCATTAGAGTATTATTATTTTATGATATTGCTCATTTTCTATTATAGACTCTACAATTTACGTCTCTGCAGTATAGCTAAGACTGTTTTGATCTATTTCTGATTTTGGCCATTTACTTGTCATAATCAGTGTTCAGATGCCACCGATAATCACGGATCTTGTGATTATGTTGTGGATTCTAAAGCCACTAACGGTCTTCATTTAACTATTCTGAAGACGAACACGGTAATTTAGCCGAAATTGCTGAAGTCCTCAAATAACTCTTACGAATACTAAATTTGCTTACTTCTTTACGCACGCCTGTAAATTCGTTAAAGAGTAATTACGAAGTCTAAAACGAAACGACTGATCTTGACCGTGTGAGTGTTTGCTTAACTGGCGGTTTCCCGATAGACTGGTGGTGTCCTAGTTTATTAAGGCAGAAATTGCAAGCGGTAGCCCTGCCATGGCCCATTACGTAACTAGTTAATGGATTTTCAGACGGTTTGCATGGTATACGTCCGTTTGAATAAAAGACTGAAGTACTCTTTACTTTTATGACAATCTTCAAAACGCAAATGTAAAAGGTTGGCGATTCTCTAGAAGACTGGCAACCTCAACGACACTTCTCCTAGAAACCACGTGTGTTGTGACATAAGCGATAATATGTTTAAAACATAAATCAATCCATCATCATGTGCAGTTAAGTTTTAGCGAAATTTAGAACCACTTAGAACCAGAAAGTTATTAGTTAGTGGGATCAAACAACTGTTGTCACAATATGTAAACTAAAATTGAGAGCAAAAAATAATCAATATCAAAATACAAACTACAAAAATAGTAGCGAGTAAAGTCTCACTAAGATTTGTTTAACCGTTACAAAGATAACTCCCCCCAGCAGAAATATAGCCACCGAAACATTCATATTTTTATATCGTTACCCGGCTGAGCACGCTTCGTACCTGGGAAAGCGCGTCAGCTTTGAAGCGAAATGGGAAATCTAAGTCTGTAGTAGTATCCTAGCATGCATATGTCGAACTTACCCTTGATAAATGACCCTACGTACACGCTATTCTTATGAGGACTGAGGCCTTGTGACCCTTCCGTTATCGCACCCGATTCACTAATATTAACAAAAGCAACTCTGAATCATAATCATAAGAAGAAGAACGTAAGGGAATTTTCCACTTGGAATATCTATTCACATAGAAGGAATTACGTCGCTGCAATCAACTTTCCGTTTGGATATTAGTTTTAGCCACCACTCCCGTGGTTTTTATCATAGTTACTGCAAATGCCAGTTACACTTCATAGGGTTTCCTGAAATTTGTAGGTGTTTTTCGGAAAAGACGCTGTCCCATAATTAAAGTTCCTCAGCTGCTTGGACTTAGAAACGTCTATCCATGGCACAAAAGTATCATACAAACTCTACCTTAAATGTAATCATCATCGAGTGTGACGCAAGTTGCCCAAAAAATGCGCTGTTTTTTGTTAACGCTTACAAAATGTTTTTTCACTGTGACTTTTCAATAGACAATTTATTAGATCTCACATAGTAGATGCGTATACTTTAACTTCGTGCGTTGCGCAAAATTGCTGGGCGCTACAATTTAGGCCGTCACAAATTACTTATTATTTCTCATTCGGTGTTCGAAGCCATTTGGTAATCTGTCGAATACCGTTGCAGCAATTACTTTTCTTTGAAAATGTTCTTCTTGGCTTTTCGTGTCACTGTCATAAGGATTAATATAATATAAGAATAATAATTCACCAGTAAAACCTTAGCTTGTATATTCAAGTGGAACTTAAATGGTCATGGAAAATTGTATGGGGAAATTTGTCAGACAAACGGTAAGGCATACATCTAAAGGTTCTTTCGACAGTGATTTGAATATTTCCAAAAACATAACAACAGGAGTACAGCAGCTACTCTAAAAAAAGAGCAATATATATGAATAAAATACAAGTCATTATCATTTTTCGTACTTGTAGGCCGATGGGACCGTTAGGGTTACCTAACACTGTCATTCTGAGTCGTGAGACAGCGAATCTGATAAGAATTTGCTGGTCGTCATTTACCAAATGTGTGACAAACGATTCACGTAACGATCAGAATAAATTTTCATTTTTTTTTTGTTTGGCCCAAAGTTTTGCTGATTAGAATAAAGGGTCTCAACGGTAACAGTCAGAAGACTCGCGAAGCGAGAACATACGTATGACTTGAATCTTTTAATCAAACAAGTCACTATAAACTTATACCAAGTATCCCTCATTAAATCTACAGTGGCTTGAACCTAGACACCGTTCAACATTCCTATATCTATTTTCTATATATATTTTTATAGTTCCTGGTATTGATACAGGGAGGTGACCGTAGACGTGGTTAGATATGTTTTAACATAAAGAAGAACGTGTCTTCGGCGTGAATGAAGCGACTATGCCAACTATGAGAAATTATAGTGAGAAGTCGTTGGAAGTAAATACCAATTCATGAAGAGGGGCTTCTTGAGTAATAAGTCTTTTAGAGATTGTCGAGTAAAGGTTTTTACTCGATATCTTTCTATAACGTAATGCTTAGCTTTACTTAAATTTTAAAAGGCAGCATTACATCATTAGTACCGCTATTTCACAAATGCAATGCTTAGAGAAGTTCTGCCCGCGTTAATATTCAATTTGTCCTAGCTTTTAGTGATAATCAACAGACGTTTGCACCGCTGCGTATATGAGCGATCCGTGACCAGGGTGGCTACTTTCTAAATCATAACATAATATATTAACTTGAAAAACCATCCGATAAGACGCAATAGCACTTTATCTGAGAGCGTAAGCCCTGCCCCGAGCAGTATTGACTGTTACGGGATTGGGTTAAAAATTTGCCATCAGAAAAACCTGAACCATGAACAGATAGTATAAGCAAACAGAATCCACTGGGGTCATACAGTTTCAGTGTCAGGTTTTGACAAATTTGTCTAGAGCAAGCAAATGAAAGCTGTCCCAATCATGTCTACAGTTGACCTGGCTAGAAAAAAATAAAGCTCAGCCAGTTTTCTATGGCTTCAGGGTACTCAATTAATTCCACTATGTCAACTATCAAGTGAGGCACTAGGAAACAATGCAAAAAACAAGAGCAAATGGTCTCTTCCTTATCTCTCGCCCGTCTCCATGCACACAGTCTGGAAGGACAGTTAGCTATACGCAAACGTTATGGAATATCAGTCCTTATTTTAACAGGGGCATGGAAGGGAAAACGGGACGGCAAGAGTCAGTTTGGTGTTGAGATAAAATTTACAATTCAAAGCAGCAAGCCACTCAAAAAGGTGCTACATCTACCTGAATACCTTGAAAATGTTTACACTTTCAGGTATATTGACGCTCGAATAGCGTGCAAGGTCAACCCTCATACCAATGAGAGGAATTAATCAAACGACACTTATTAGTACCCTTACTTATTAGTAATATTATAGCATTTCTCAAGTGTATAAAAAGCACACGTGTTTTCAAAGTGAATTCAAAGGGACTTTATTGTCTTTGTACCCCCTTTATACCGTATAAGCGTTCTTGTACAGCAAGAGAGGCTGAATGACCGTCAGAATCCAAGTTAGCCGTCATTTCGGTATTGTCAAAATGCGCAGAGCATAGAAAGAATATATATATATATAACGCTTAGTATAGTTTACTGTAAAGGTATATGTAAAGATATAGGGTGCGTACGATATCAACTTTGATAAAATACCTTAATAACTGTTGTATGTTGTATAGAAGGTGGTTGAGGTTTGTATTTTTCAGATCATTTTCTGAACGACAGCACTTTAGTTTAGGTCGTACGGTGGTGTAAATGGACTGCGTTCAATTACACATGTGTATATGTATATTTTAATATGAGTCTCCATCTATAGCTTCTATCACACTGATATATATTACCATGTCAATAAAAATCACTGTCTGTATTGAGGCTTCCTATGTCACTGACACAATTCAATTGTAGTTTTGGTTTACTATCGTTCAGTAAACCTTCAAATGTCCTTCATCTAACTGCGTAGATAAAACCAGGCAACCATGACAAACAGACTCATAGCGCACTGGATAATTCTGCATCGTAGCAGATATCGTCAATTTTTTAAAGAGTGAGCATAGAACAAAGATTCAGTCCGAAGGTGAAACGGGTCATAGTTTACCCGAAAGTCCAATTAGCATCCTGCATCCGGTACAGTAGGATTTGGCACCTACTCTACAGCTTGCAATTAACTGTCGCATGAGAGCTATCTAATCACTGGGCCGCCAGCTTGACTTTGAGGTTCTCGGCAATCTTGTCAAGAAACTCGAACGTATTCAGGTAGTCCGACCTTTGCACCTTGTCTAAGGCGCCCTTAATACATAAGGCAAGATCCTTTGTCATCGCACCTATAAGATGTAAAACATAACATTGCTTTGTGTTAAGTTTGTTTTTTTAACATGTTTTACAAAGTCGATATGGTCCGACATTATGTACGGTAGTTCCTGAACTAAGAACCTCCGTAGATTTTTAGTAAAAATCTACATAGGTCTCCGGAAAAGAATAGGGTATCATCCTATAAAATCTTTGCCCTATCCGTTAGTTTGGCGATTCTACAAAGAAATTGGTTTCTTTTAGCCGGGACCGGACGATTACAGCAAAATAACAACTGCGTGTGCTCATCGTATTATCAAAGAGTAGTTGGGCAATCACAGAATAATGCTCGAGTGTTACGCTGCACGTTTTAATTTGCTCAGTTTTATTAACGCCAATATATAGATTTACAATTTGTTTTCGCACCGCAAACTGTACAATAAGCTAGTTACTCACCGGCCTCGACGGTTTCAATGCACACTTGTTCCAGTACAGTGGCAAAGTTAGCCAGCTCATCGTTGGAATCAAGCTTCGCGCGGTGCGCGAGGCCACGAGTCCATGCAAAGATAGACGCAATAGGATTTGTTGATGTTTCCTACCATAACAGTTTTTATAATTAGTACGATAGCACATGCCGTGAAGAACCCACCATTTGTTATATATGGGTATTGATATAGGAGCCGCACCGATATCTATTAAGTCATCAGGTTTGTCCCCTTCGTAATTAGACAGCGGGCAAAAGCTTACGTTATCTTTGTATATTTACGTGCACAGCTTTTAACTCATCACTTTAAAAAAAACCTCATTTATCCTTAACGCATTTAAATTTGACGACGTAACTGCCCAGGATATTTCGGTTACTATCCTGCGAATCTAAAGGTAAGTGCCTTAATTGATTCTCGTGTTACTTTATTCGATGCTCTCTTACATCAGTGCAACGCTCTACCCAACTCCTAAGCATATGTAAGCCTGTTTACCTTGCCCTGTTGATGCATGCGATAGTGTCTTGTCACAGTTCCGTGGGCCGCTTCTGCCTCCACAGTTTTTCCTGCGATAGCAACGAACCAAAAAGCTAATTGGCGACTGATTAAAAGGCTTTTCTTTTCCTTTGATACCGTAACAACAAGTATCTCACTATCATTTGCCTTGCTTGATTCGCAGCACAAGTCGGGGCTAAGTTTCTACAGGAAATAAACTAACCAGTGAGGACGGAAAAATAACCTAATCTTACCATCAGGACAGACAAGTACGGAGGTCATTAATCCCAACGAGCCAAACCCTTGAGCAACGGAATCACTTTGCACATCTCCGTCGTAATTCTTGCACGCCCATACAAAACCACCTTCCGATTTCATACAATAGGCGACCATATCATCAATCAGCCGGTGCTCGTACCAGATACCGGCGCCCTCGAACGCTTTTTTATATTCCTGTAGTGGGACATTTGTATGACTGTCAGTATGCATTTAATTTTGAAACAATAGATGTACAGAAACTTATTTTGAGGATATCACTGTAAAACGACAGAACAATGGTTCACCATTAGTAGGGCCATGATACCTTCAGAACGTTTGAATAATAAGCATGCTTTGACTGACTACGATTGAACTCCTTAATAATGATTGTCGAATCTAAATATATAAGACCTTTTTCTCACATCAGTGACGTATTGTGCTTTTTTGTTCACCTGCTACCATAGTAATTTCATCTGCTTGCCTACCTATATATTTTGAGGAGTCAAAATCTGGGACGGGCTTTTCCATTATTTACTAATTTCAAACATATAGGTCGTAGATCATGTTGTCGCTGGCAGCGTACCTTGTCGTAAACTTCCTGGAAGAGGTCCTTAAAGCGGCCATCATACTTCTTGAGAATTGTGTTTTTAGTGGAGAGGTATAGAGGAAGCTTCCTGTCAAGGGCGTATTGCATAGACGAATTCGCGAACTCCCTGATGCTCTGGTCAGTGTTATACATCGCCATTGCGACTCCGCCAGTACCCTCAAACTGGTACACTTCATGAGAGATGACCTGTTTGGAGAGACGTTCGAAATTAAGTTGCATACTTCAACCAATTGGTGTTGCGCTGTTCATCTGTTACCGAACCGTTTTAGCTTGTCCTTCATTTCGTTTTTATTACATTTTATTTACATAGGATTTACTCACCTTGCCATCTTTAGCCGTGAAGGTGATTTGTAGCTTGCCATCGTCAGGCACCACGAAGTCAGTTGCCTTGTACTGATCTCCAAATGCGTGACGTCCTATCACAATGGGCTTCTTCCACCCAGGGACGAGACGGGGGATGTTGCTACACACGATAGCCTCTCTGTAAGTCAAACCCGAATTACCAGCACGTATTAACCCAGCGTGTTTGTCAGTTAAATGCTAGTGAAAATTTATTGACTGGATTCAAGAGCGTATGCATTTTGGAAGTACGTATTAACTTAGAGTGAGGCCTGTAAAGTAGAAGCATAACTACGATAAATGACCAAAAAACTAGTTCTTCTATGATGACTTCTATTTAACTAATATTAAAACACTGAAGCTTGCTTTTTGAATGAAGTATATTGTAATGCGACGCAGACTAGTTACTCTACTAATCACATTAATCTATTGTATACCGTCCTAATTAGCTTTTAGTGTGCGTCGTTCTGTATAATTTAAGTCTTTTGTGACTCTATTACAATAGATCTGGGTCTGTGTATACCGCCAGTTGGTATGTTCTTGTACGTAACGTGCTTGCGTACGCGGATATTTACTTGACACAATGTTTACTCATAAACGGATGCGATTGCGGTGCTAACCTGAACACAGTTCCACCGAGAATGTTTCGGATCGTTCCGTTCGGAGATTTCCACATCTGCTTTAGCTTAAATTCCTCAACACGAGCTTCATCCGGAGTAATAGTCGCGCACTTAATTCCAACACTGTATTTCTTTATTGCGTTTGCGCACTCGACGGTTACTGTAAAAACGCTCATGTCGTTAATAGTTGTTTGTAGAAGACGACAGTGTCAGAGTTATTTGCTTATTCACATAGAGGCTGACTGATGGTAAGTCATACATACCAAAATTACATGAAGGCTCAAGGAACCGTGGAGTCATTTTCAAAGAACTACTTCCAGGGCAAAGCAGACCTTCAGCTAGAAGAATTTCACTGTCTCTTATAGAAATTGGGTCAAATGCTTCAGTGACACATTTTCTTATAATAAAGTTATTTATCGCTTGAAGTCGTCAGATACACTAGGTCCTATATTGGGTCGAATAGAAGTGACTCCTCTGCATACACAACCTCCAACTCAACCCTTACTGGAAAAAACCCATTTCTGTGTAAGTCCGTGGACAATATTCACGAATCGCATAAATCATCAAAATATACATTTTTTTCTAAGCAATATAGGAAGGAAAATTCAAGAGAAACAATGCGACAATGTTTTAACGTAGGAAGTAGCTATTAAGGGGAGTCTGCAAAAACAGACTAGCCATTAAGTTCTATATTTTAGAGTCGGAAAACAGAAGCGTTCATATCTGATAGAAATCCGGTAAGGCGATGCTAAATACCTTCGTAAGCCAGTTCTATTACCAATATGAAATTGTATTTGGGTATCGAAACCCGAATCAGTGGATGACGCTTTTGTATTGAAAACCACAGCAACAAATCTAGGATAAAAAAAAGGTATGTATGCAATCGAATATTGCGAAGTCTAGCCATTATATTAATAAATACTGCGCTTAGAGGAAGACTAACTTAAACTATCTAAGACAGGATTGGAACTGATAGACTTGCGTAATAGTACGATGCTTCCTTCTAGTTAAAATGTACGTAGCGCTTTTTGACCGAGAAATATTACAACAAAAATGAAATAACTTGTATACTTTGTGGTCAGACGGCCCAACAAGATAAAGTATTTGCGTACACTTTATAACAACTATTTTAACATGATATAAATATTGGAAACGAAACAAGACTAGCGCGATATAGGTAGAGAAAGAATAAAATAGTCAGCATTAACAAGCAAAGTTTAAGGTCAAATAATTCAGATCGATACCAAGAGAGTCACCATCGAACGTGTTGCTAACTAAACGCCATTCAATATTAATCGATCAACATTTGCTACGGTTAGGTATGTCGCAGTCATATTGGGTACATATAACTCAATTTTGATTTAAATATATTGCTTACTGGGTCTCGTCAGATATGCTCTCACGCAGGGCTCTATTTGATTTCTTTGGCCAGATATTACCAGAATATACCATTGCACTGAATACTAGCAAAGCCACCAAGGGAACATGCCGACGACGAACAGATCTGCTTTTCTGTAAAACATCGCTAGCTAATGATTACTTGCCAAAATGGGTAGAAAATCTTATTTTTGGCTATCACAACAATAACACTTTTTCATTGAGTCAGTTGTTTCAAGTTCTAGTAGATTCGTTAATTTTGTAACACCCCATTGATCCAAATCAGACACAGAAATCGCGGACGTTGCAAATTGTTCATTTAGTATGGGAGATCTGCACCGGACTTGGACATGTTTGTCAAAGTCCTACAGGCTAAAACCTCTCGCCTTTACCCCATATAGCAAAACAGGATGGAGACTATGAAATTATTATTCTTTTTCTCATGTTCTACCCAATGCGTATATCTATATTCTGCGAACCCACTTTGTTTACACGGCGAGAAAGTATTTCGTACGCGTTTCTATGTAAGAACAGGTGTTCACGACTCTTCCGTCTAGTCCGCCCCTTTAGCCCAACACGCAAACCATTATTTCAGCCACGGCAAGTATTAGAGAACGTTAACAAGGATTGGAAACACCTCTGGAGACGACCTTTGCTGTGGGGGAGTACCGAGGGTTGTTCTCAGATGACAAAACTGGTGGACCTTTTTATTATTCGCCAGTCAGGGTAGGAATTGATAACACATACGCACACACATAACACACCCCAATTATGCCCGGCGAAATTGTGTCACGTGTTTTATTTGACCATTGACAGAGGCATCCAGGTCATCTTGTGGCAAGCAACAAACCTCGATAGCGATTTGACCCCTACGAGGGGTCGTGGCCAAATCGAAGATGATCCTCATGATTTGTTTGTTTTCCTTCAAAAAGAAATAAAGAGAAAAATAAAAACACAATAGTGCCAATAGGCGGAAAAGGGAAGCAAGTAACCGCGATCTAATGTCACCCTGTGGGTATACTTTTAACATTCCTATCTTCATGAATTCCCTTTTGACACGGAAAATTATACCATACCGCAATCATAAAATGGTTTCAATTCGGTCACTTTTTAACTTGGAGAAAGTATAAATAGCTTTGACCATTCACTCATGCTTGAAGACATTTTCTAATTTCCGTGAATTATGTAGATATTTACAGATGAACAAATGAACATTTTACAGTGCTTTTTATTAATAGCTTCTTCATAACTAACCTTGATCATTGGTAGCATCGCGGTTCTCAATCCCCAAGTCATACGTATGAATCTCCAGATCGAGGAACGGGAAGATCAACTTTTCTTTGATGATGTCCCAAATAATCCTAAAGACAAATAAGCACGTATATATTTTTCATTTCTTTTTTAACATTACATTATGAACAATATTTATGTACATAAAAGCAAGACTTAAACGACAAATATCGAGCCCCATTTTATGGTGTATATCAACAAGAGATACACTATATTCTATAAGGGCTTGGAACACACTGAGATGCAACAGGAGGTAGAACTATGCCTAATCACACATTTACCCAGTTCTATTATAGAGTGAACTAACTGCAAATTAAAAGACTGAACTGTTCAGCCGTATTTTACCACCGTGACTGTTACCATAAGCTCCGATGGTCAATGTTCGAATGAAGAGTTCGGAAAGGAGACTCAATAGAGGGAGATTTCGCTTTCGCCATATGAGTGTGTCCTACCTTGAATAACAACGCTGTCACTTAAGTACTACAACAATTTTTTGCAAAACGAAGCTTTTCTTGTGCGTCTCTCGTTAATAACGAGTGTACATGGGCGAAATATAATTTCTAAAATCTCTTTCGAGCTGTCTCAATGTATCGAAGGTTTCCTTAGCGTAAAATAGATTACAGCATGGTTAGACTGAAATTTCACGGATTTAAGGTAACAAAAATTTACGTTAACATTTTACCTCAAGAAAGAAAATGTCGGAAACGAAAAACAGTCATACCAGATATTAGATACATATATGGAACCATAATACAAGCACTCTGCAAGGTTCTATTCAACCGACGCTCGCCTCAGGTATTTATTCTACGTTTTTGATGATAAAACGAATCCATAACGCCTGCGTGGCGAAAATACAGGAACTGTCCAGTCACCCATAACATTTGTTGCTACAGCGATATCTGAATTTTTGTGTTCCGGTTGTGTAAATATTTACGATGAAACTACTTGCCGGCCTTACCTTGTCATCTCATCACCGAGAATGTCGACGACAGCTCCACCTAGAAAAAGGGAACAAGAAGGTAGTATTCTTGTATCCATCATACCTGACTGTAAATGAACAAAGGATGCCACACGTACTATAAACAAACAAACAAAGCCGAGAACAAAATTTGTCACGTATGCGCATGTGGACCGCAGATCTCGCAGTTTTCCACTGCCGTACACGCTACTTGCATCTGCAGTAGGTATGAAAAGGGGGACAACTGTATGTGCGAAGATTCCGCAAAAGCTTTGGCTAGATATGCTAGTGAAACGCCTCTCGCTGGGCTGAAAGTGTGCGATTGTGGGTCTTGAGTAAGACTATCGTTCGACAGTATAAAACGAACGTGAGACAGGAGGACGAGTAGGTTTCGGTAGTGGAAGCTATATTTCGTAGAAGAAACATTTGCTTCAGCCAGATAGGTTGGCAAATCACAACAAACAAGATTTTTGTGGACCGGGTGCCGTCGGCCGTAGAAACATTTCATGAGGTAACCCGGAGACATATAGAACTGGCGAGTGGATAACTACCGCTTATGATTTATGTACGTCGATTGTTATATTCGACGATAGAGTATACTGCCCAGTGTGGTTTCTGGAACAAAAAAAAACGCCTTTATGTTACTTGAATTTAATAATAATAATGGAAGTTACTATGGCCTTGTGTATACCGCGTATATAGATTCAATAGCACAGATATCGATAGTGTTTTTGAATGCGCATTACACTTTCTACTAACTATGCAACTGCGGGAGCTGAAACTTTTCGCCTTATTTTGTTTGTTGTCAACGACAGATAATACGTGTTTGTGGCATCGCGAATTGAATAGACTATACATTTTTTTTTTACATGGTTATGCGTGAGCCACCGTCTGTTCATCGTTACACAGCGGTGTTTACTTTGAAAAAGTAACATCCAGTAATGTAGGCATACTCGAAGTTCTTTTTTCCTATACATAAAAGCTTCAATTAATCTACCAAAATAGGTACATTTAGGGTAATTCTATTTACATAAGGGCTTCGAAAAAAAGCTCCTCTGTTGAGCGCAAGGAAAAAAAATAACAATTTAGTTTACAACGCGAAGCCTTTGAAGACTAATGACAACGCAAATAAACTTTTTCGTGCTGGAATATATTGAACGTCCTTAAATATATCACAGTCATGAATTTTTGCTTTGTTTCACGAGCGCCGGAAGCCACTTATGGTAAGACGGTTACAGTTGCCGTTTCTCGAACTTTCTCGTTTCTCGAAGAGAAAAAATTTCTCTTCAGTACGAATCTGAAGCACTTAAGTTATCATCATGTTCCATGTTTTTATTCACATTCATTCATAATCATTTTCTAATATGTGTTTATTTTTATGTATCAAGTGAATACGATGCAAGTAATTTGAATTGACCACATTTCAGATCATTGTCTATGTTCGAAAATAATAAGTTTTGACGTTGCAATCAACAATGATTTGAATAGAATTACGTATGTTTTTCGCAAGAGTGTAGTGGAATTAATTCAAAAAAATGGTATTAATAAATAATTCTAGTTGCAGTGACAACGGAAAAGCGCATGCTCGGTACAAACAGATTGCCCCAAATACAACAGCACGTAGATGTTATTAATTGCCCCGTAGTAATAGCGTTAATGTTGTAGAATCTAGGGGGCGAACACCGTACTCTGGCACGCGTTTCGATAGATCGCTCTGTATGCCATGCCCAATCATACTCGCTTTAAGGCGAGATAGCTAACCAACCATTATTCAATTTCATACACAAATACGCAACTCCGTAAACTGAAACGATGATATGAACCGGGTCGTTCTCTCGTACCGTTGCCTCATGTAAAGTAAGTTCATTTCTACATATATTCAGTTTGTGACCTTGGATTCAACACTTGTCGTTATGGAGCTATGATGGGTTGAGTTGTCTGGACAGTGTTTACCAAGTAACACTAACCACTGCCTTCGGCTTCTGTTAGAGTTCGTTAGAACTATCAGAATTCTGTTAGAGTCGGTTCGGCTTCGTGATATTCAGACATGACAGATTCGGGGTCGATAACCCACCCCTGCCCGAAGCGACCCCAAACATTCTGCTGCCCAACAAGCACAACAGCATCAACGCAAGTGTTTAGCTCTCGCTGGTTGACACGCAGCTTTCAGACCAAAACTGAATTCTATTTTTTTTCTTTTGTACACGTCTAAATCTTAACGACAACGCTGGGATAACATTCTGTTAGACGTGACCAGCATGTCCATTTGATTTTAGGAAGTTCCGCTGGTAATAGTATCTGGATTAGGAAGAAAAAAAAAGACCATTTCCTTTAACTGTTTTCATGAGCATATATACCATACCACTATATCGATGGCGAATTTTATAACAAAAATGAATTTCTAACACGTATTCAACGTAGTAAATCTGTCATACATACAAGGCCTTTCGTATAAGGAATCTACTATCAACTACGAATGCGTTTTGTTCACACGGACTTCGTTGGATTCGAATAACGACAGTGTTAAGTTTGTCATCAGGCTAGTTTGCTCGTTGGCTTTATGACTCTAGCAAAGCAAAGAGCTCTTTGTAAAGACGGCGTAATATTGTACGAGCCATCTAAAAGTGTGAAAATATCCTAAAATATAAATAACCGTAGCGTGTTTCTACACAGAGTCTTTCTCCACAACCGTTTCTGTAATGAGGGGCATCGCAGCAGTACTAAACCAATAACTAGACGCGCACAAAACATTGTTGGTATCACAATGTAGTAGTGCTCTATAATTTGCGCAGTCACACTTACACTTAATCTTGGCAGACATAACGGACCGGTTACGTGGCGGAACTGATTTTCGGAGCTGCGCAAACTACACGGTGGTGGCCGGAATGTAACTGACAGCGAGCGCTGGTTCCACAGGGAAAATCGGCTCTATCGTTGCCGACTACGGAGAACTTTATTGGCAGAATGACACCCGTGTGCGCCAACGACCGAGCGACTCGCGCCCCATGTGTAGTTGTCAGTGACATGTTGTAGGCAGCATATACTTCGTACGGTTAAAAAGACAACTGCGCAATATTTCTCATTTCAAGCGCAAGTGAGACTGTCACACCAGGCCGCTGTCACGGCAGAGAAAGGACTGGACTAAACTGAAGAAGAGTTCTATATAAACTGGTCCAGACTACGAACAACAGTTGGCCGGTCGCTCTGTTTAACAGACACAAGCAAACACACACACACACATTCGCACACACACACACACCCGAAGCGACGCGCACGGGTGTCTAACAAAACAAGATGGCGTCACCCATGAGCTCTAAAGCGAACGTCTTATCGGATGAGTCGTTCATATGAGACTAAAGAAGGTGTTCGTTGTCGTTGCAAATGATCGAGGTCTAATTGTGACTTTGGTATTCGTGTACAAAGCAATATCCAAGTTAATTGTTTTTTGGCAAATACGCGTAGGACACGATGGATGTCGATCTTCACATGGTCGAAACAGTGAGTAGTGCCGTAGAACAATATTGCGGATACCTACCGAAACGGAACAATCCGTAAACAGCGCGCCCTTTACTTATGTGACGAGCTAGTTCTTTTTATAGGCGACAGTTCAATCAATTCGTTGATTTCATTCGTTATGCTTATTCTGGTCGATTTTTCTTAGGCCAATAGAACTCAGACTTCATTGCTAGGGAAGACGCATAACAAGTGTGAGTAGCACCTCCGCCTGCTTCTTCCATGTAGACGCGACAGTGTGTCTTAAACATGCCTCAGATGAAAATCTGTTTTGGGTTATATACGGGAACGCGTAATATAATTAGTGTGAGTACTACTGCGGATCGTGTAAGGCTTGATCTGTTATTGAATGTAACGTCGATTTGTTTGTCTTTAACCTGAGTCTAGGCAATAGAAAAGCTGTTTGATCCGCTAGCGGGTCAGGCCGCATCACAGGAAGCCAATCGATTCTTGTGTGAACTGCAAGAGTGTCCCCAAGCATGGACACTGAGCTGGCAACTACTTGCGCTTAACAAGGTACATATGGGTCTTTTTTTATGGAGCAAATATATTTTGCATTATTGAATATTATTGAAATTACATTACCACGCTAATCCCTTATAGCGGTAAATCTAGGCCAAATCGCTTTTCTCAAATAAGAAAAGGACGATTAATAGAAAAAAAAAAAAAGAAAAGACGCTTTATTCGCTTAATTTTGTGGAGTTTGTCTTCTAACTCAGTTATTTTTGTTAGATCCTTTTCCTTCAGGAAACTAATCCATAGTACAGGATGAGTAACAATTAAGATACTGTGTGTACGGAGCCAATGTAATACTTATTATAAAAAAGAACAATAAATTATTTATTGTATGTATGCGAAGCAATATTTGTACGTATTCGAAGCTATATTTGAATCACAGTGAAGCCAAAACTCAATCGAACAATTATTGTGATATTGTAACCTATAAACCCATTCTTTGCACTCTGCTCAGCATAGACTCTAGCACAGTTTGGTTATCTATCATCAGATGGGTTCGTAACAGGCGCGTTGACGGTAGAGCCCTTGCTGTACAGAAAACGAAATACCAGTGGTGACGTAAAGAAACATGGATTCAGCGGCGTCGCTATGTACAATATGATTATGGCTATCGGTGTCAGATCTGATTATGATGACTTGATCCGACCCAGCGTGCGTTCGCTCAGCTGCCAAAAGGCATATGCGACAAGAAGATGCCCTTCATGCTTGTTCCCAAATTAAACCGTTTATTAACGCCCTTAATTAACCATTGTGACTGTAAGCTCTTTAAGTACTTGGCTAGACAGGGCAGACTACTAACAGAAAGATCGCTAACTCGATCTCACCCCGTCGCAATTTATATTTCGCGCTAACGTTGTCATTAGGCGCTGCGCTCTTGGCTCTTAAAAATAGATTTACATCGACGTATGTGAGCGTATTTGTACGTTGGTTCTAGATCCTCATGTTAAGCGATGTCCAGTCTGTAAAATCTGGCTGATACTTTGTGGTTCGATACCAATTTGATGAGTGCAGTGTTTTATCGCTCGACTGGAAATAGTTACATATCTATTCATTTCTTCGTAATGGAAACACAACACATTTTGCAAATACTCTCGCCTGCTGAACATGACCGACGCGCAAATGCCTTTGTGGTTATGTAAGTGCCTCCGCGATAGGCAACATTGCTTGTTATGCGATAAAGGCCAAGGCCATATACGTATATTTTACAGCAAGGCAACCTAATTTCGCTTTGTAGTACATGGTACTATAATTTTCAACAAGCGAGAAAACATTAAACATTAGTTAGGTATAAAATATCGTTAAGTATCATATATAATACATCGTCAACTTTTCTATTTGCTTTTACACCCAGGACCTCAAATGCCAAATGGTGGGCGCCGCTATGGTAACATCACAAATCTGCAAAGGTCTACGGCAGCTTCAACCGATCCAGTTAAGTGCTCTTCGGGAGCAACTAGTAGGCACAATTGTCGCTCACGCCAGCGGGCCACTGCCGTCGAATCAACAGGTTGCTGTCAGGCTAACTCTAGCGGTAAGTAATATATAGCAGTGATTTAAGATTGCGCCAGAATACAGTTGTGTCCTGATAGACAGGCAAATACATAACCATCCATAACTGACTGAAGATATGACTATGATCTGCTCACATGCATAATCGGTAAACAAGCCTCTCCATTTCGGCATAGTTATACTTCGCTTCTAGGGTAGCTTCATAATTCGATCTCTTCTTAAGTTAGCTTCCGAATGGTTTTTCATCTAAGTTTTGCGAGCACACATCTGGGCTGGGTCAGATATTGCTATTTTTTCAGTTAGAAAACTACCATGATGCATGAAAGCACGCACGTTTGGCGTCGTTGACTCGAGTCCTAGTTGCGCATTGACGTGCACTACGAACAGCTCGATAGTGAACTCACTGATTGCTATAAATAAAAGGTTGCAAGATTATTAGACATAATTATTTGGTAGGCCATTGGAAGTAACTCAATTTAATTTTGTCGTAGTGCTGTTTGATCTTTGCTACCTGTCTTCGGTACCTCATCTAACTCGTGTCTTGTGTATTTCGAATGGTAGGTGGCGATGTTTACGACAGGTAGTCACATTTAACACACGCTCATTTTGTAACACTCGACACTATTTCATATTCGATTTCAGTTGGCTGCAATGGCTGCTCGAACACTGCTGTTCTTCTGGCAAAGCGCGGTCACAGACATGATTGAAAACTTTCGGGACAGTCAACCGATTCTGCTATTCGAATTCCTCGCTCGACTTCCTGAGGAGGCAAGTACAGAACAATTGATCTACATATGTATTATTTCTACTCGAATATCGGTGTCTGCGGTTATCGTTGCGTTATTCAAGAATGGTTGAGTATCAACATTTATATGGTACATCCTGTTCAGCTGCTCTCACGGTGTTATATTATGGGTATATATATTATAGAATTTTTACAGGTGTAATATTTTAAGATTTTTACGCTTAGCAAATAAACAGTTCACCTTATCGGAGTTAACTTTTCCTCGCTGTAATATTTGATAAAACGAAAACAGTAGCTGAATGGCTTTAGTTGCAATGGATGTTTTTACGAATCCGAAAGTTTATTTTAGTAGTAAATTGTGTATATACAATAAAAACGGTCTCTCTCCCTAATACATTTCCTAATTGTGTTTTGTGCATTAATTATTCTAGGCGGCACAATTGGAAAAGCCGGACAATCATGCAAACACACTACGCGTTTCAGCGACCTCCGTTTTGTCCCTATGTCAATCGGCGTTGGCATCCCCGATTGCAAACCTTCGCATAACAGCAATGCGCACGGTTACTCAATGGGTGCCGCTAGCACCTGCGGAAGAGTTGCCAGCCAATCTCTGCATCACTCTCCTTGGTAAATTCAGATTGAGGAAGGCCGCAAAAATTTGTTTATTGCATAGCGGCCCATTAGAGTAGGTTAAGTACAATAATATATTTGATTTCACAGTTTAATACGGCATAATATGCAAAAGTTGAAAATCCACACGAGAGGAATAGAAAATACCGACTCGGCGAATGTCTACTATACTTTTCAATGCAATGACGCAGAATTTTCTATGGTCAGCAACCGCAAAGCACCAGTTTATAAACGACAGATGTGCTGTGTGGATATTTGTTGCCGTAGATCACTTAACAGATGATCACGAACATGCTTGCGATGCCATCCTGAGTTTTCTGCAGCATCCTGACGGACCGCATTATCCGAAACTGATGGGCGACCTTTTGGAACAAGTGGCGGTTAAGTGCGGGCCCATTGTCGAGACAAAACGTGCGTGCGGTGATCAGGATGCGCTCTTCTCCATATACTCTCTACTAACTGGTTCGTAGATTAATATTTTGTCTTCTTTAACAGTAAACCTTTTCTACTAAAACGCTTGATCCTGATGAAAATTTTGTTGCAGTAACCTCTAATCTCACCCACTTTACAGGCATGGGCGAGATGCACACGAATCTAATCCTGGCTAGCTTGTTACCGGACAGCTCAAACAGACCAGGGACTGAGATGTTACTCAAAATGCTACTGGTAAGGGAACCCTTTAGTTGGTTCATTTTGCAGTTGTGCGTAGCTTTTAAGCATCGATGACTTGGTCATGGGGACTAGAAAAGCGTATTGTACGGTAAGTTTGTTTAGGTTAGTAGATATAATAGAGCGGAGTTAGTCATAACCTAACAGTAAATTGTAGAAGCGAGGTTTATGTAAATATTTTTCGAACAAGATACGATAGATCATAGGTGTGTATGGTTCATCATAATAATGGAATCCAAATATATATGAGTATGTCAGTTCTCTAAATTCATTACTCCAATGAAGACCATCGAATGAAAACATCTCAGTACTCTAACGATAAAATCGGCCATTTGCAGTCACTAATGCTATGAGTTCATGTCAGCTTCTCTGATTATAGAAATGTTACAGTCCTGTGTGCAATTTTCTATAGGATTGCGTTGGCACGCCCGGCCAGTATCCATCGGAGGAGATTATCTCACGTATTCCAATTACGTTCTGGCATATCCTACTCGATGAGCTCGCCCGTGTTGAGCCTAGCACACAAATGGCAAAGCTCACACTGCAGTTACAGCCGGTATACGAACAGCTCGTGAAACTAATGCTTCGGAAAAGTCAACTGCCTGACCCGGGAACGATGGACTTGGATGAAAAAGAAGATCTTCGTTGCTACAGACAAGATATCGCTGACTGCTATGTCAGTAACGAATGGAATTACTCCATGCAGTCAATACTTGTTATTTGAAGTACTATTAATTAATACATAGTGTTTCTGTTCGAGCAGGAGAAAACTGCGATTTACTAATGTAATTCGCATTAATTTCGTTAACTTTGTCTTAAAATGGGTATGTCTGTAAGTGTCTTAACCATGCAGTTAAAAATGGAATACACCCCTAATCTTCTTCGAATTTTTAGTTCATTTGGTTTAGTTTTAATGCAATTGCTAAGTCTAGCAATATTTGATGTATCTTCGGCCGTCCATTAGCTTCTATTCGGTCTCGATTCTAGACCTTTTAACATCTGCTGTTTAATTATATATGCGACTTTTCTAATGTACAGAGTGATATTGTGATACGACACATCGGCGTATATGTATTTTGTTTTTGGTTCGGAGAAGGGTTTTGTTTAGCAGAATAGGATGAAGTGAATCTGCTAGCAGTGACGCTTATGGCTATATAAGCTTTTAGATAACAATCAAACTGTATTGATTCAATGGCTTCAGATGTACATTGCTACGATGCTGCCAGCGCCAGTGTTCTACTTCTTTATATCCGCGCTGGATACAGCTGTCGCGGAATATTCTGAAACCAAAAACGCAAAGGTCATCGAAGCCTGTCTCTTTGCGCTCAATGCGATAGGTAAGTGTTTTGTCAGCTTATAGCCATGGAGGTAGTTCTAAAATTATTCACGTTCGCTGCCAAAGCCTTTATACCTTCTTAAAATCTGATGTCTTAAAAGTTTGATTTTTTGTGCCGTCATCAAGCAGTTCAAGCAAAGCTTTGAAAAAGTACACACCGTCATTCACTGTATGTAAGGAGATATTAGTTGGCGCCGTGCCCTCGTTTTTCTGTTATTAGCAATCACGAAAAGTTGCTAATACTGAGCCTATGGTTACTGCTGCGAATGAATTAGGTGATATGGCGGATTCTGAAGATGACTCGCCTGTCGTTGGTGCAGTCTTGGCGTTGCTTCCTCGAATACCGCCTGCTGGTGATGAGGTTCTTTCTCAGGTCTGTATTCTGGGAAGCTACATTTTTGAGCGACTTGAGCAAGAAATAGATAAACTATACAATTGTTATATTCCATATTGACAAATTGGAGCTTATAGGAGGGGAACATGCTTTGCCTAATAGATTGGTAGGTGAGGTACCCTCGGAATTTTTTTAGTGAGGTATAACAGATCATTGACTCACGTTTATGTCTTCCAGGTTATACATTCTTAGCTGCTCGATATTACAAAAGTATATATATATTATAAGCCTGTTATATATATATATATATATATATAAGCCTATTACAGTTATACAAACCTAAAAACTAGATTTTCATTTTTCTGAATCGTAGCACAGACTTGTGTTCGGGGAACGTACTTGTTAATGTATCTTCAAGTCAGTCATTATAATTCAGTTGAAGTATTGTTGTGTAGAGCATAATATGTATCTGCCTCCGTGCATCAAACATGCTCATAGATAACGATTTGTTCTGTGTTAAAGGTAATGACTGCCGTGGGCATCTTCGCAGAGAAGACGTCCGGTGAAAACATTGGCCCTCTCGGTAAGTCTGACTGAGATTGAAGTTCACTCTTATATTGTGATACAGGTGATTATGAAAATACTGGAATGCGTCACTCATGGATCCCGGACATATCCGTATATGTACCCGTACATATTGTTATTAAAATAGATGTTCACTATCCACAGTCAACACCCCGTATCTTTGTTAATGTTCTCTATTCTCGAATGATTTCCAACTTTGTTTTCAGCTAAATAGTGTCCAAGTGACTAACATAAGAATTGTACAAAGGATACGGATTACAGAGAGAAACACGCTTGATGGGTCTGTCAAACATGTAGTATGTCTTAATTTTGATCTCGGATCTCTTTATCAAAGCGGAGTACTGTAATAACGGCAAACCGCAGCAAGGGTTACCATTATTGGCTTCATTGATTCCTTAAAGATGTCAGAAACTTGTAGTCTCATCAGTTTGCTCTGCAACTGAAATAAAAGGAATTCGAGCTTTTATCTTTAGTCTACATGATGGCAAAACGTAACGCAAAGATATGAAAAATAGACATGACTGTTAGAATTCATTTTCATTAAATGTCTTTTTTCTATTAATTTTCTAATGTTTCAGTGCATCTCTTGCTTCGAGGATTGCAGCAGGCAGGCACATCGGCATCAGCCTCGATGGCCCTAAAGGATTTGGCTCGAACACACGGAGATCGGCTAGCACCAGCGGCCAACGACATTCTTCAAGCCATAGCAGTTGTGCTTCATCCTCAAAGTCCTCTTCCTTTGAAGCATAGGTTAGACAGATCAGTGATTCTATGTTTAAGGCAAGAAGTGGAGAGTGCCTTAAAGGAAATCGGCATTTTAACTGTTTGAATGAATTCTTTCGTAGGGATCGTGTGCGTTTAGTGGCGATTGTAGGCCACGTAGTATCAGCGTTGAGTTCAACAGAACAGGCCCTCACTAGTTTGTCTGCTTTGATGGCACCTTTCGTACAGCAACTCAACGAAATTACAAATTTTCCTGGGGTATGGTTTCTGTGTCTATTCTTGTTTCAGCATTGACTTCATTGCGTGATACTTAATTACGTTGTTTTACCATGACATTACACCGCGTTACCTTGAAAAGGCCTTGTACTATTTTGTTGCGCATTATAAATTTTTCCGGTTTTGGATATGCTGTCTCGTTCAGGACTTACACTGCTCAAATTCAAATGCACACTCTATTTATCCCTTTCCGCCATTGCTTTAAAATGTCAGGTGACTGCAACATTCCGGGAGGCTACAAAGGAGAATTTAGACCTTTTGCAATCGATGTTCGCGTCATTAACTTTTTGCCAGGAAGGGGATGCTGCCCAACAAAGCTCACGACCAGGACAGGTCCTTGTAGAGCAACTCATGCCGCTATTTAAACTGATTGCCGCCAAATACTCCTGCGATGCGGAGGTAAGGCGAATAAGTATGGTTCTAGTTTACCGTACGTCAATCATTAATATTGAAATGTATATACTAGTTTAAATAGCTAAAACTGAACAGTTGAGAACCCAATGGCAGGGCATATCTGGTGGCCAACTCCATGAAATGACCAGATTATTGTTCATTTTGTTTACCCTAGGTTGTGTCCAATTTGGCAGAGTGCATCCGCAAAGCAGTTCCGGTGCTGGAATTAGAGCCGCATTGCGTCGTTCTTTCAGAATTACTTTCAATGTGTGGAGCTTTACTTATGCATCACCCCAACGCTTCCGTACTCGGCGCTGCAACCTCCGTGAGCAACATCCAATGAATAATATAACAACATCATTAGAAAATATAGCGATGGGTTTTGTGGCCGTTGTAGTTACTTTACGACAAGGAACGTTTATGGCTATCGCTAATAAATAACTTTGCTCGAAATTGGAGGAAGAAATAATGAAAAACACAGAATTCCATTTACTGAAAAGTTCGTACCCCTGTATCAACTGGTCCATTGCGTTCCTCATGTCCTGTTTGCGATATAATATATAGATATTTTTGTATGCTACAATTTTTACGTTGAACGGTACGACGGGTGCAGCACATTTCTTAGTTTTAAATTTTAATTTATTCACAGGTACTCGCCCATACAAAGGCGAATCAGACTAGCCCGATGTGCGCCCAATTCAAGTCAATCTGTGATATTTGCTTCGCTTATTTTAGTCAAGGTAAGCAATATCTCTTCTTGTCGTGAGTCTTTCGTCGAAGTCCAATAAAGTAATCAGCTTTATAAGGCCGAGTCAAGGTTTATCTTTAGGATCATTTAGTAGTTCATCAATGAACTATTAAATATATTAACTACTAAAAAAAATATACAAACACGCAGATAGATACATCAGCGTTTGTCACATCTGCGAAGCTCAAAAGATATTCCTCATATGAATTAAGTATTTCAGTTAACTAAATTTTTACATAAGCTGAAAAATAAAAAGGTAGCGTGTTTTATCTGATCTCTTGTTAGATTTGCACGGCTGTACGGATGCGGTCGAGTCATTCTACAAACTACACGCAGTTCTCTTTAAAAAAAGGCTTCGATACTACGATCAGAACGTTTTCTCACTCGATGATCTCATCCAACTGTGCAAATACGGTAAGCATAAAGTTTGCATATTTTCTAACGCATCCAATAGAATGTAAAAAGCATTAAACGTAAAATGAAAAGGATATTCTTGTTTCGTTACAGTTTTACCACCTTCAACCTTTTATCTCATCAGATCTATTAAGGCTTTAGGTATGTTTACTAGACTTTCTGATATACCCATCTTTTTTCCAAATATATGCGTGTGTGGCTTCAGGTTAAAATTGTTTTTAATTGTAAAAATGATTCGCGATGCTGACTATTATGTAATATAGAATCGGCAATACCTTTGCATTGGAATATTATGTCTGGTGTTTTGATACGTTACGAGGTATGTTTCATGGAACCATCGCAGGTACGACTCAGAACGAGCTTCTTCAAACCTACGTAATTTTCTATAAACTACATTCTACTTACTCCGCAATCGTAGGTTAAAATTTTAGCAATAGCAGTTGCTGACAATGTGACTAAACGCATCCAATAGTACAAACAAGTATTTGTTTTTTCTCCAGGGTAATTCATGATGCTTATATCGATATTGACATGGTAGTGACTTCTAATAACTGCGCGTACATTTCGAATTCGTCTAGTTAATTTTTGACCCTGATCTTCCAGCTACGTTGGCGACCACTCTTCCTGAACAGTTTACTTATCGGGCAGCGATTTCGTTCCTGGTAAGTTGTTGTAACAGTTTTTAGTTATTATATTAGCGTATTTTCAGGCAACTTACATTTTAATCAAATCTACTTTACAGTTAACGCATGCTAAAATAAAGTTATAAAAGGGAACAAATCAGATGCGACTTCATAGTTTTTGAATAGTAGGTGTATTGCACATAGACAGGTTCTACTGGCAACTCGGTGAACTACGCTACACATATGGTGGTTAACCATATATTAAACTCAAGTAATGTTAAATCATTGCAGACTCAATTCGTGAATGCATCGGAACGAAGCCCATTTGTAAAGGAAGCGCTCGAACTATGCTCCGAGAATATCATCGCCCAACTGGTTCAGGTAAGATAAAGATTAGTCGTATGGCAAGCAGTGTATAGCTAATATATATATATATATACAAACATGTATATGCAAAGTAAAATGTCGTGGTAATTGTACAGCACTCATCTGACCCCGATCTGACAAACGAGCCCCAAGGCGTTTTTCGGCGTATTTGCGTGTGGATTCGTCAAAGTAAAGTGTGATTTCAGTAATTTCAGTAAAACTTAAGCTCTCGATGCTTCGCTTTTCAGAACATACGTGGCGGGGTATCACGGAACTTCATCGAGGCCGAGGCCGACGTATTTCTCGCCTTGAACAAAACTGCTTTGCCTTTGCTGACGGCAGCGCTTCAGCGTTTCGTCAGCGCGCCCATCGACGAACCAAGCCCCGAGAGTAGACAGAACTTCGCACGGCAGATACTAAGGTAGAAAGAAAAATGATGTCTGGTCGTTACAGTAAATGATAAGGATAAGATTTTCTTGATAACGAATGTAGAACACGGTTCTTGTTCATAGTTTAGTTCAGATGCGGATTGGTTCTGAGTGCGCGAATTAAACTTCAGTCTGTCTTACTTGATTTAGGTCGTTTCCCATATACACTGCTAGGCTTTTTTGTTCTAGAGTTAACACAGTTTATGATTAGCTTTAAATATTCCATGTATTGCTAATTATTTTTATTTGATAAGAGTACTAGCTCGTAAAACACTATCTGCAAGTTTTAAAATTCGATTTTTGTTACATTGGATTGTATTTTGCTAACCAGGGAGCGTTCAAACAAGCGTATGCTCTGTAAAGTTATCATTGACTTTACCCTTGAGTGGCGGAACCTTTCCGGCGAGTACGGACGAGCAACGACTAATCTGCATTTATAGACCAACCTGATTCTGGATAAGATAGCGATCGATACGCAACCATCCGAATAAGTGTTTGCCAAGTGTTTTGTATGTAAACACACGCGCCGTTGTTGTTTGTTTCAGGGTAGAAAAATGTAGCCAAGTGTATTTAGTGTAGTAGGCAATATACGGAGTGGGCTATTTCGTTCGAGTTCAAACCCATAACATGTATAGATCTACAAAATAGTGTTTGTTTCTTAATTGAATAATATCAGACTGTACAGTCACAGGACTAACATGTACCTGAAATTGGGTTAGTTGACTTATATTCCATAGTAGTATGCAAGTGCATGGGGCCACCGACAGCAGTTGTTTTGCTATGTTGAAGGAATTTAGTATGTATAAGACTTGTGGATACAAAAAATTCTCTAGTAAAGAAGATTCAGGAAAAGAGGCAAAGTGGGTATAAAAAAGATATAATGGGCCTCGACGACCGGTTAAACCTCTCAGATGTCGATTTATTCAAATAAAACATTGTCATATATATCTTTCAGTTGATCCCTTCCACCCCAGGCTGCTTATACCATGCGAGCCATACGTCCGGTTAATGTTTAATAAATTGCATTATATATATATATATATATATATACCTTAATCCCATCCACTAGAGAAAATTGATTTTATAAATGACTAATGTCAGTGGATACTTTCTATTATCGAATATGGCAATGAGTTTGTCAGGACAAGCCTGAGTCACATGATTATAATTATCGGTACACCCAAGTAACGTCAACTAATTCATAACTAAGCTGACATGTGTGCGTGCTCGCTCGCTGTAAAGTAGCTGCGAGACTATTTACCCCTCATCGAAACGGACGTCGCAATTGAGTTGGAGGTGATTAGTACAGACTTCCGAGAAAGAACCGATTTCTTTAAAGGCCCAATAGTTCGTTGCGGGAAGCTTACTTATTTGCTATACGCGCGAATGTTCTTGCAGTGATAATAATAGAAACGTGACGACGGTTCGTTCGAAAGCATCGTATATTACATCTTTTTAGTGCGTATTGAGCTAGGTTTTTTCCTTTCAAAAAGGACGACATTTTACGGGCATTGACAACTTTTGTATAGACTGCAGAGATAGATACATTTGAGGGTGATCGAAGTTAGATTCAGTATCTTACTGAGGGGAATATGGATTGTCAGTTGTTGTTTGTAAAGATCTTCATGGAAATTGGATAGACTATGCTATATGACACTATATGATCTGCGTTCACTTAATGTTTTTATACGTTGTTTGTTTTTTTTGATAGAAAGTTATCATTGCTTTCCACTGGTGATCGGTTCCGAACACACTGCTTCATAAAATCGAGAAGCGCAACAAATCGCTGTTTCTTTTACAATCTGTACATTTAATGATCCTCTGTAAATAAAATGAGAAACCGTACATTATCCGTTTCTGTTTTTTATGGCAAAATTAGATAAGGCAATATTAGACGCAGTTGTTGAATTGTGCGCATATTACAATAGAAGCATCCAAAATACCGTCTCTTCACTTTAGACCCCTTAGAAAACGTATGCCTCCTAGAATCAGTGTTTATTATTTGCGGTTTACCTGGCAATAAGGACGAGTACACATGGCATTTTACAACAATGTTTTATTAATGGTTACGCCTTGTTCAAGTAAGCTTGTTGTTCTCTCATACAAGTCGTGGATCTTGCTAGAGTTCGGCTATTTCTAGTTAGCCGATAGTAGTTGTGGGCAATTGATGACAAGTAGCTAACTAATTGGTTTGTTGTTGAATAAAAGTTTGGAATAAATTTAAGAAAAGAAGCAATTTAAATATTCATTGTAGCGGATGCACACATTGACACACTTTCCTCTATAAAAACACTCCCGTGTAAGCAAACCAAGGTTATAATTTCCCTAAAATACTCCTCTCATGCTACATGTTCGCTTGGGAAAACTGAGTAGGCCATCGATATGTGACAGCAACATGAATATATTCAACGAAATTTATTCAACACATCAAGTACAGCATCACCGAGTGGTGCTGTTGTTGCTACTATTGTTAATAGATTTGTTATCAGGCAACACTTTTGCCGACCATCGGGAATCCTCACCATTTTTTATTACCATAAATTCATCGCTATAAGAACTATCACAAGGGACGATCTTGTGATAAGTTTCCATTGCTTTTGGATTTTTCATCTTTATTCTTTATTTCCCCTATAAATAAGAATACGGAGAATATGGAAAGCATATATATATGCATGTATGTTTATATCGACTGCAATGAGAAGCATCCCTCAGCATCGCCATCGTTTTCACTTACTATCCCGACTATTTGCCTTGTGTCCTTGCTTACGGTAATTATACGATCGCGAATAGCGGTTTACTACTATCAAAGTTAATTGTTATTGTCACGTTGGTTCAATTATAAGACTCACTCGTGGTTTGCGATTATTGTGTTTTTTTTTCTGTCTATCCGGTTTTTCTCAGTGTCAGTATACGAGGTGTGCACTGTGCTTATTATTTATTGTTATCGTTTTACATACTGTGTGCAGATTTTCTTATTACTGTTTTCAGGATTCGGCCTCGAAGCTTACTGTTGTCATAGTTCGTGTGCTTCTTGCTGTTAGGTGGCGCTAGCACTCAGGTTGTTGTGCTCTTAGCAACAAATAGTGTTCTCAGCATTATTACTGTTTCTACGGCTAGGTTACTACAATATCAGAGTAAGAATAGTCTTGTTATGTATAGACTTATATATTTTATACTATTACATATCTATGTTCAGTTTTGATCGATTTGTAAATTCTCCACACATTAGTAATATGCAATAATAGATTTATATTTCAAATCTCTTTTTCCTAGTTTTATTTTCCCTCGCAAACTGCTCTGCCGTCCCAGCCTCTCAGCAGTTTCACTTCCGTCTGTTTTCATGCCTGTAATTTGCTGCCTTCCTTCATTTTTTTCCAAATAATAATAATCTCGTCTAATAAACATTTTTTTTTCGTATATATATATATATATATATATATATATATATATAGCAGTGATAGTGATGATATAAATATATAGCTGAGATAACAGTATTAATAATTATTGCAATAAACATTATCGTCGCATTCATCGTCACTACGAGTATGAATATATCGAAATATAATAACTATCATTAAATGGTCATCTCGTTTTGAGAGTGCTATATCGTGTATGGTGTTTTGTTATCATGCTACTTATGTACAGATAAACAGGCATGCTTGTTGTGCTAATCAAAAAGAGCCGACTGGACTCACATTGACGTAAACGTTCATGGGCCCAGTCAGTGTGCATGTACCTATAATAATCTTCGACGCAACCATCATTATACTAATGTCTTTTACTATATACTTATGCGTGCTTGTTATTTATGCTTGTCCATTTAGCTAGGTATTAATAGAAATAACCCATATATTTTTCCATATGGTCGCACACTAATGTTATCTCGAGGGCAGCATTATTTCGATTGCTCTTGGGCTGCTCTTTTGTTTCAATACGATAGTCAGCAGCACCTGTTCCTGTACGTCGTTTGCGCGCTAAATACGCTTAATGAAAGTAATCATAATTTTAACAACAGTACTAGTACATGACTTCCATGTAATAGACTATTTCGTCGCCCTTTGTGTGCTTATTTCGCATTCAAGATATATAGTGTCTTCTCATTCTATTATGTGTATGTAAAATTGCCCTTTTCATTCTTGTGCTTTACTGATGCAATTTTCATCACTTTCCTCCTCTTACTTATCACTTACCTTTCAGCTGCTTCCCTCTCCACCTGTATAAGCATCTTTGCCTGATCATCTGAGCTACTTAACCTTCAGCTAGCCTATCAGCTTATGACTGTCGTAAACAAGATTAGAGTCTGTTCTATTGCTTTCTTTCATTTCGGTTAAATTTTTTCTCCCCGATAAGTAACAGCGTCTTCGAGCAGTAAGGTACTGCTGTTAATGCTTTCCTATTACATACAAATTGAACATCTAGATCGGGACCGACGACCGAGCTGGCTCTGCCTCATCGTCATGAGACTGCTGCATGATTCACTATGTCTTGTGTTGAGGGTTGTTGCCCTCGTCGGTGGCGCTACTACTGTTGTCCTTACTGTTGTTGTTGCTGCTGCTGCTGCTATTGTCGACAACCCCAGCTGGGCTTTCTCGAACGCTGGTCATTCCAGTCGTGGTGGTCGCCTTCATCGTCTGATCGGTCAGAAAAAGATCCTCATGCGGTTGCGACGCCGGCGAAGAGATATTGCGCTGTGTACATTGATAATCGGTGGGATGGGAACAAACAGATGGCGATGGTGCAACGGTTTCTGTGTTACCGTTATCACTATCCCACTGATGTCGCTGTTGGTGACTGCACTCCGCTGAGGATGCTATTGCTGAAAAGGAATGGTAGTGTTGGTTCGAAACGGCTGATAAGGGACTCGTGGGTGTGCTAGGCTCCGGAGGACTCTGGAACGAGATAATAGCGCATCCGAACTGAGCGTCCTCGTCCGTCGTCGGCGTGGGCGGCTCCAGCTCGATACAAATTACCCCAGATGCAGAACTGCAGCCGCTACCGATCGATTTTGCATCTACTGTTTCACATCCTGTTAAAGCATTAGTTTCGGGTACTAAGGCAATTACATTGGAGTCGCCTGAATTGTACTCAGATGGCTCAAACTTCACTCGAACCTGAGGTATGTCCGTTTTCAGGTCCTTGCTGGTTTTTATGTCGGTGGCTGCGAATATATGTTGTGGTTGTTGTCGTTGAGCAGGCAAGCCGTATAATTGTTTGCTACTCGGAGATACATTACTCAGAGCTCTGGCGGCGTGACTTTCATTGTCATCATCGTAGAGTCCTACCTCCGTTTCGGGCTCAAAAATAGAGCTCATTTGAAAACTGTCGTTGCTCATTCCCAGCCAGGACGGCGAGTCATCGAACGAGAGAACGTTTGTAAGACTGGGAGCACGGGAGGAACCGCTGAGTGATTCGGAACGTAGCCTACGAAGGTCCCGTTCCCAACGGGAACTGGAATGAGCGTGCTGATGGGACGATTGGCCGGGCAAAGCCTGAAATGAGGCACCACTGCTACGGATTAGTGAACGCATTTCTTCAGGCTGCTCCGCCTCTAGGGTTGTGGGCTGAATGATGTGGAACACCTTGAAGACAACAGACAATTAAAAGTTATCCATACTCACTAAAACATGAGATGATTTTAATGCCTCGATAGGAACTCGTGGACTACAGAGAAAGAAACAAATAAAAAAGCATGAACCCATTATAAATACATGCTCACTGTTCGAACTGTACGATTCCAGCAGAAAATGTTAAACTTTTTGGCGTGGTTTACCAAATTCTGAAATGGTGTATAAAGTACGTTCTAAACGAGATTCGTCATACATAATACTTTTAAGCATGATTCTTCCAAACCATTATAGTACTATATACCTTATGTTCTAGCACCGGAGTGGCCACGGGTGTGGCACTTTGCACCATGATTGTCGGAAGCTTATCCTCACTGCCGAGTCCGTCGAATCCGCTGGGCCTGGGCTGTACTTGTTTCTGTTGTTCAAAGTCCTTGTTTTCACAAATGGGCGTGGGCATTTGGATTTCGATCTTCGGCATGTCGATCTCTTTCCCCGAAGAGAGGTCGGTTTTGTCCACTGAGGATACCGAAGACTCTGAGTTCGAGTAGGTACCTCGGGTGACGATTTTACCAAGAGTAGAGACTTTGGACGAGCTCGCTCGTCGAGTCGAAATCGGTCCACAGCAGTCCACAGCATCGCCATGTCCTTCCGAAACTCCGCCCTTTTGTCCAACCTCGTGGGGGTGTTCCGCCCTTGAAATGTAGCATGAAAAATTAACACATGAAAACTAAATCTGATAAACTAGAAAACTTATAATACGGGTCTGTGTTTGAATCGAATGTCGAGCACTTGGCTGAAAGATAATAGAGCAACTAGGTGCTTACTGGAAGAGAGTTGTAATCCGGAGAAGTTTGAAGACAATTGTGTCGCAGGTGTGTTACACTGAAGTTACGCTTTCGCATATAATTTAAATATATATACCTGGTTTCTGCGGGCGGTCGAGTCTCCGTCACTGCTGCTCGGGGGTAGAAATCGGGGTCGGGAATGTCTCCGAAGACGTCCCTGTAAGCGAGTCCGAACTTCTGAGACCCAACGATGATCTCTATTCTGCATATTATCGTATCTCAGCTGAAGCGACTGGCAATTTTAGTTGCCTTTACATTCACTGCATTCCACCAAAGACAACTAAGGAACATACAAAGGAAAACTACTGCGCGAAGGCACGTTTCTAGCCCTACAAAATGTTTTTCGTCAACACCGAAACATCGTAAATAGATTGTTTGAATATGACGCGATCCTGTGGAAAATTGATAGCGCATAACAACCACGTACTGCAATGGATACAGTTAGTAATGTAATCGTTATAATTCCAATCCGCCATCGATATATAGCACTGTGCTTTATATGTGAATGGTTGGGAGGAGAAGTTACACATGACGCTAGTAGGTGTAAGAAGTGCGACAGGCCCTGGCGTCATTTCCAAAAAGCGCCTAAATTCTCATACTGCCGTACTATCTTAATTAAGTACTATAGTCAGCTGAAGTCCAGAAAGACTTAAAATTAGGTGAAAACCCGCCAATTCTAGGGAACAAACGACCAAAAACGTATATTAGCGTAAATGATGCTTTGATTGAGCTAGTCAAATCCATCAGGGCAAGTAGGGCTCACCTCCAAAAAGATATCGAACGTAATAAGGAAGTGGTAATCTTAAAACGCAAAAAATCAACGTCTAGGACCCTTGTAGAGAAACATGGGAAATTAAGCGAACGAATGCAATTAAGTTAACCAAGGTGTTGTTTTACGCTACTTAGCACTGGGCTTCAGAGAGACTTATTATTTACCTAATTGCCCTGACACAGTTTGAACCAGCATTTCAGACATGCCGCAAAAGCGAATCACAATGTTCGTCAAGACGAATTGGCCGCAAACGTTTACGTGAGCTCGGTGGTCACAGATTCCACAGAGGTCACCTAAATGACTCTCACGAGCAGAATCGGGACATAGCTAGTATACTACCAGTAGACTCACTGGCATAAGCTTCTATCTTAATAAAGAACTACGCGCTGGAAGACGGTAACAGTGGTTGTCATTCATGGGGTTATGTTGGGCCATATCGAAGACCAGCAAAATGACGAAGTTACAGTTTTCAATGACTCAGCAAAGATACCTCATCTATAGCAGATGATTTAAATCAAAATGCCGGTCCAATTCAAAAAGCTCTGAGGTCCTGTAGAAAGCAATCTCTATAGTACAATTCAAATTATGCCTTTAATGGACACTTCTACACTGCGGTATCTGGGGGCGGGAAATCGAGGTATGCGACGTAAACTGCAACAGCGCGAGGAGCCAGGTTATATCATCTGGAATTCCTATCGATATGAAGCAGTGACAGGAGGCTGAACTAGCTGCAAAAGAAATCTGCTTCGAAAAGCGGATACGAACAGGAAACAGAATCTGCTTTTCTGCCCTTTCGTGTTCTGTAGGAACCGGGTGGAAGGGTAAAATGTGTGTGGAGATTCTCCGACTACGGCCAGCTTCACTGGTGTCACGTGAAGTCAAACCAGAGTATGCAGAGGTTTTCGCTATGTTACGCTTGAAGAACACGATTATGCTGTGGAAAGTTGTGAGAAATAAGCGAGTCGTACATGAAAACGAATTCAATTCCATCACTTACTTATACTTATATGTATTATTCCCATTTCTACTGTAATGGAACTACAGACAAGCTGTTTAATGAGTCTACTGTAATTTATACCTGTACTGCTTTTTCTCTCTCTATAGTAGTGTATATATATATATATATATGTATACATACAGAGAGAGGAAGAGAGTAGTACAGACGTAAATTATATCATACATATAAACAAATGAAAGACGGGTCTAGTGTAATCACCTAGCCATGCCTGCAAAGTTGATATCAAGCATCGGGCTAATATATACCTAGTACGATGAATGTATTTTTTGTTCTCTAACGTCCGGCTTATGCAATATTTTTCATCAGCAAGTTTCTACTCAGACCAAAATATTGCGTACAATATATATATATGTATGCGACAATATTTCTATCAGAGCTTTATTACTAAATATTTATATATTTATATCACAACAGGTATGGAGCCTTCACCGTAGCAAATCTTTGAAAGGTCATCTCTCCATGGCGTTACACGCATGCGTTTCAAGCGAAAACTCTAGAGCTCAATTCATCATTTGGTTAAGAATGGACGACACAGTCTAGCTGCAAATTTAACCTAAGAAGTCTTTTCATATAAGATAGACAAAGAGCTGAATTTAAAAACATAAGAGGTGCAGTTAGAATGTCAAACAACATGATCAAAATGCATGAAAAATGCAAACGATACTTTGCCGAAGCTTGAAAGAGATAAACAAGGCGGGACACATTCGCTGTCGCGTGTGTCTACTACACGCACAGATGTAAAGATGGTCCTGATTCAAATCTGGGCATAAGCGCGCCAAAAAAAAATTCAGCAATAGGAAAGGCAAAAATAAAGGTATGAGCCTTCGTTCTCCTGCTTGGCCTATCCAGATTGCTTGTACTCCATCCCTTCTTTGACACGTTTTTGTCATGTTGCTAAGTCGGCGTACCATGATATACAAAGAACGGGTCAGCTGAAAATCAGCTGTGGATAGCGTTTTTTAAACTGCTGCATTAGTAGCAATGCGATCATCTTAAATATGCCGAAATGTTATCTTTATTAGAAAATCTTCAAACTTTAATATAACCTAACAGGTATTCAGCATGCCTGCTAGTTTTTTCTAATAAGCTAGAACTCAGTGTGTGAGAAAATATCAGGTAGACCAATACATTGTCTGGTCGTCCATCTTTCTTGTAATATACAGATAATTTCTCTCCCATTATGAAGTAGGATTTAACTGTTGAATGAGTTCTACATGCGAAAAATATCCGAACTTTGCATGGATGAAAATAATTGAATAGTTAAAAATAAAGGTACCTTATGTGTGAACTGTGGATTATTATTTGTCTACTCTATCAGGGTGGCGGTAGAGAAGGTAGTGACAGGATCGAACTCTGTGGTCTTCCACCAATCGCTACTCGTACACTCACTAGTTGCTTCAGTGTGGCAGCGTTCAGATTCGAAACTCACATTTCGTCGGCAGTATTTTCCTGCAGGGCGCACTGCCTCCGCAAGGAATGGTGACTACCCCAGGACCCGCTGTTGGAGGACGCATCACGACTGAGGCCACGGAACGCCCCCATGGCCGAACCTCTGATCACGTCGAGTGCCACATTGAAACAGATATTGACAGAGGAGGCACACCCGTGCACACGACCATCACCAGAATCACCGTCAACGACCAACAACCGGCACCAAGACAAATACAAATAGAGGACATCGCAAAAACTGTATCCCACGATCGGACGACACATCAAAAGAACCGAAATCATAGTATAACCACAGCGATATCTATATCTGAGCGAGTTAACAAAATCGACTATTCAAATCTGAGCGTGACATAACCTCATGTATACTGATATTTATCAACTCCGAAGGTAAACGAAGCGCAGACATTAAAACAACTAAACACTTCATATTTCCCATAAAGTCCAATAGAGTGGTTATTTCATGAAGTAATTAGATTTTTCCTTCGTGATACGGAAGTTTTTATTTGAATTAGACGCTGACACCAGTTCTGAAACTGGCAAAAACTTTGTCACGAGAAAGTGGGACTTGATAGGATCCCTTACTGCTTTAGGTTTTGTTAGACCCGCGTAGATATAAATACGTATATAGAATAAAACGGACAATGCAATACAGAATACTGATGGGGTCAACAGAAATAGTCACAAAGTATATATTAGACTGACGCACACGTTTCTGTAGTGTTTGTTTATTCTCGTTCACTAATGGCTAGGTTACTCATATCGCCAGAAAGATTTTTCTTTCTTTTACAAGCATATTGCTATTGTTTTACCCGGACAACCCCGTGTTTTTTTAGTGGTACATTTCTTTGGAGGCCTTTACTAAAGTGTCGTGAACCTGCCACGTACATCGACATCGAAACTCAACTTCGAAATAATGCTTTCTGATCCGACTACTGCAGATAGTATGCCTAACGACCTTTTGGCCTACAAAAACGAATGCACCAACCTAATATGTAGGTACATTTTCGCACATGTTATCCGCATGCAATGTAGGGCCAGAATTAAAAATTGCTCATTCGGTTTCTGCTAACAACCTATTTGTTCGCTAATCACTTGCAAATTATACACTTCCCTTCTCTTTATTAGGCCAATGACTAGGACGGATCCCCTCATACGAATCGTAAACGTATTGTAAATATAGCCAGCCTACTTTAATTGACCTTAAAATTTAGTGTTTGCTGGAACGAAAGTTAGTTCTGGCCTTACAACTTCAAATCGTTGACCATAATACCACGTTTTCAAGAACAGAAATATTAAGACAGCTAGGAAGACTCAATCGATTTCATTCTGGCGACCGAAAACAATCAATTGACAATTGAATATAATAGATATAAAAAAAAACATCATGAAACGATAAATGCTACATAGAAAAGTTAGCACATTAAATTTACCATTTACAGAAGAAGAAGAACGGAAAATCGAGAACCTTTTGTTCCGAGAACCATGTAAATAACTTAGTAACCTTAACTTAGAAATCTGTCTCTCAAAACAAGTACTCGTCTAGGTACAATGAAGATACAACATGCCACAAACAGATAGTATGGAACTCTAAAGACGAATTGTCAAAACTGACCAATTCTCAGTTTAGAGTTGAGAGTTCGAGGAATCGTGACCAATTATAGAACGTGGAAACGTTGCTGAGAATGGTGCAGACGTGCCAAAAATGCGACTAGGTTGAAAAAAGGAGACGCACTAGGATAAATGAAAGATTGCAGAATGAACAATACACGCCATTATCAAAAAGAGAAAAGGTTTTTCAGTTAAGTTTTGCGGGTACATCGAAATATGGCAAATTGATTGTTTCAAAAAGCGAAAACATGGCTTTTTTTGCAGCTGTTAATGTTGGTCTTTGTAACACTGCCACGACCAAAACAAAATCTAAACCAACCCGACCATTTTAGCACTCACCTAGAGCGAGTTTCTCGGAAAAACAGAGGGTTTCTTGGGGCGTTTCGACCAGTTGTACTTGTGGTTTGTTAGTATGCATGTGCATGTTTAATACAACTTCTGAGTTCTCCCTATTTAAGTCCATCCAAAGTCTCGTATCACTTCGTTCGATACGATGCAACCTGTTGATTCGTCGTCACCCTACCCACAACCTAAGGGTGTGGAAGCAAGTTCTGTAACCGGGGTGCATCTACGGCCGGATGAACGAGCTAACACACCGCTATCAACCTACCTACTTGGCGATCCATGCGGGCTTCCTTCACTTCCGGGAGCTGCATAGTCACATCCGCCATTGAAACTCGCCGATTTCTGATAGCATGGCGTGGTAGGCTGCGCCAGCAGATTTCGAGATGACGACAGGGGCGTTTGGTTCTGTGGCGACTGCAACTCCTGGGAACAATATGATTTTTGTCTGCGAAACGGTAAACGGGCACAGCATATTATTTTCATTAACAAACGTATCATTAATACAATTATTTCATTTAATTATTGTTATGATTACCGTTATCATTAAATTGTCTCAGAGGGCGCGTTGAATGAAAAACACGGCGATCAATCTTGATTCGGGCTCCTCCACTAACCTTCTAGGCTTATGTAAGCAGTCGCACGTTTCTACAGTGGCGCTACGCATGAGACGTGCATTTCCAAGCGGTTGCCGATTGGTAGCTTCTATGTAGTTCATTGCATAGTCTGTAAAATTCGAGGGTACCATAATGTAGACAACAGTAATGTCGCGTCAATATGTCAGAGAGTTCACGAGTTACCCGGCTACATCGTGGACGGCTTCCAGAGGACAGTTTCAATTAAGCCTGACAAACGTTAACTGGCTGTTAATCATTTAGAAGAAACATACCTATTGTAGGTTCTTCATCGGAGCTTGAGCTGGAGCAGATGAACATTTTTCCTCCAAGATCTTGGGCCGATCCTCTGGTCGAATATCCAGGGCGGTCTACGGAAGACCACGGCGACAGACATGGTGACCTACTGATATACGCAAAGCAAACTCTTTCAGTTTACTACTTATAAACTTATGCCACAATAGAAAGAGATAAAGAATACGTATTTTATAATAATAGGCGAAACTAGTACTCTTAAAATTAGGCTTAGCGACGACTGAATTAACCTTCTTTGCGGTCGCAAGCCCGGGCTGAGCTTCTGGCGATCAACCTGAAGTTGTCCGGAAGATCCGCCTCCGCCAGCGCCAGCCACAGTACTACCACACCCGGCATCAACAGATCTCTGCTTCTTTTGGAGGCGACGAGCCGCTCTTTGCGCCTGAACCTGGGCGACGTGCTTGCGTTCTGAGTCAGATTCGGAGGTGGTCACGTTGCCCGGCAGGCCTGACGCTAAAGTCCCGCTCATGCTCGCCTTTGACGCATTTCTACAGATCTTCGATGGCACAACGGACTCCATTGAAGCGGTCGATGATGGCGAAGACAAGCCGCCAGTTATCTCCTGACCCAACGTTAAGAGAGTCGTGGGCTCGAGATGCGAGGGTGAAAGTGAGACGTTTCCCAAACCGCCGGAGTTTTGCTCCGAGTTCCCGGTCCCTGCTTGTTGTCCAGCTGGAGGTTGCTGCCACCCTTTGCATCGGACTCGCTGTAGAAGAACCTCACGGATTTCCCTTTCCTGATCAGGGCCGTGATGCGAAAACGAATCCCGTGGCTCTTCCAACTGAAACGCCGTTCGCTGTATAGAGGCGAAAACACAATTAGTATTGGAGTAATGGATCTACGCACTGAATATACACACATATAGTCAGTGTGATACAAGAGGTTCAATGTAGGGTTGAACTTAACTATTATTTTATTCAGTCTTCAGTCTAGGGAGTTGACGGAGCCGGCGCAGTAGCAGAACAGACGCAAAGAACGGCTGGCACCAGCCGTAAGGCGGTATTATGCGGTCCATGGTATTATGCAAAGTCATGTGAGTTTTATCTCATCTATTAATTTAATAATACTGTTTAGTTGAAAAAAAAACAACTCGCTATGTGATGAGTGACATGTCTGCGCATAAACTTCTTACATAGCCATGCTAAACTAAAAACTCATCTAGACGGTCATGAAGAAGCCGTTCGCTATAAATACTCGATCGAACCGTAACGATAGGGTGAATTTGACAGAACTATGGGTATAGAGAGGCTAGCATGCTTAAACACAAATAGCCATAACAACCTTCTCTTCAATGATTAACGAGGCACTCGGCTCTAGGTATCTTAATTGCGTTTAAGTTGGGCTTCGCTTACGATGTGGTTGCATACGTTGCCGGCTGCTGCACTGTGGATTGTGGTTTCATGGTCGTGCCTCATCGAATCCGGCACCGACCACGACGAGGGGGCACGGGACCTCCCCATCGCAGGTTCATCCAACGGAATATCCAACGATGAGGCGGTCCTCGCATAGGACGGCATCCAGTGACCTACGTCGACAAGTAGCCGAGGAAGTACGCGGTGAATAAAAACAACAACAGCAACATTAGTCGATAACCGAATGCGAGCAGTGCGGCCTTATCGCGTCAAGCGCTGTCATAATGCGGATCAGGCGAGAGCTGCGCTGCCGTTTGTAGCCGACTATAGCCGCATTTCTACGTGGACCTGTTATAACAATGGCATAGACGTAAAACAGAAAAAAAAAAACTGAAAATGTTTATACCTCGAGTAGCGTGGCCGCATACATCCTGGGCAGAGGATGGTTGATTGTATCGTCCTTCAAGCTCACGTTTGATTTCTTCATCAAACGACTCCTCGTTTGAGGTCGACTGTTGGCTATTTCGGGTAGCTCTGAATAGTAGAATGCGCTCATTAGCTCTGCAAGCATATAATAGCACATAGCACGCATGTAATGCCGGAATCTAGCGATATATGTGCATGAGAATTTTGCGAACACCTGTAGTGTTTCTTAGGAGACAGCAGAGATAAGTATTTCATATATAGAATATGTTAGGCGTTATTAAAAATAAATAATGAATGGAATACATCCTATTTGCTGGTTTTGCTAAAGTAAAGATACTTCTCTTCAGTGCAAAATATGGCTAGAAAAGGTCTAGATTATAGATCAAGGAAAATATAGTCACTGTCTCAATTTACGCATATCGTATAATGTTTATTTGTAAAATGGAACACGGGTCACGATTTCGTGTTCGCGCACCTAGATGGACATCTATTGCCGGGATGGCTTGGCTGTAGTCCGCCCATGCCGCAATGTCCGGCCATAACGGAGATATGGTGTCGTGAATTACTCCCTGGGCCCTCATGCGAGGTGAAGCATCCCCCGAAAGAGCTCCGCCGTTTCGTAGATTCCTGGCCGTCGGGCTCCAACAAATACTGACCGAATGGGCCTCCCGGCCTAGTTATTAAAGGGGTTGTGCACATTCCCTCGTCCCTCTCCCGACCGCTGCTGCCGACATGGTGCTGTTCGCGGACACTGGTACTGGCGCTACTAGCGTTACTGCTACTGCTGCTGTTTGGAGGGGGGTAATTACTGCTGAAGGTCGCCACGAGCTGATGGGAGGCCTTGCGGGCCGCGCGAGTAGGACTTGCCTAAGGGCACAACCGTAATCACAAACAATAAAATAGAGCAGCTATAACGACATTTATCGTAACTTAAACAGGTCAACCAATAATCGAACAAATCTGAACAGCTGTACGTCAGCCGTAATATGTCACTAACTTGCAGGTGTCCCTGACCCGCGCGTTGGAAAGCCCCAACAGTTGTCTCATCGGCAATCATTGGGCTGCTCGAGTTGCAGCGGGAGAGACCCGGACTCGAAATGGATGAATAGCCCGAGGTGGAGAGGTTCGATTCGGAGATTGTCCGTGAATCAGCGGCACCGGGTGCCCCCATGAATGGCGAAAGGTAACACATTTTGACCGGACCGCTGCCTGCTGCTGCCGCTACGGTCGCGCCTAGCTGGCATCGTTCTGTCGGATAGTCACCATGTGCCCCCGTGGCCAAGACCGGTGACCTGAAAGTATTGCCAGTGCGATGAGTCATAGGCAATATGAAAACAGTAAGACGATAGAAAATGTTCTATCATATATATATATATAAGCGTTAGAAAAGGCAAACGACGGCGGGTCAGTGCGTTAGATTCCAAAGAATATTTCTGGTTGGAGGTCAGACTATTGTTGAAGTATTAGAACTACCAGTATACGTTTAGTATGAGAGTTCTGATGTCATATACTAGAGCATGGTTTAAGACTGAAAAATAGGAATCTCTTTAGGAAAGCTTAATATTTTATAGTACTAAAGTTAGATCTAGTAAGAAGCATCTCTAGCTTTATGATGATCATAATAGTAACATATGCGTAGAACTAAAAAATGTGGTTTACCTGACATAAACTTCCTACCTTGGTGGACTCTCGGTCTCAGACTCGCATGAGCTTACGTTGGTTGTGATAAGAATCTTAGGCATGGGCAGCTCGACGGAAAACTTCCTTAGGGGTAGCACTTCAGCCGGATGCGACTTTAGTTTAGGCTCTGGCGCCTGCATCCGAGGAAGACACAGCATTGAGACCTACAGAGCAAGCCATTCACTACTTCGTTACAGAACGAGGAGAGAGAATCGTCTAGGCAAAGCCTTTTTGTGTTATAGTCCTGCAGGGTATGCCGATTTCTGCATTCTGATTATCTAATTGAATCCTTTGAAATTTTACGTATACAAAATCATGCATAAATACCTAAAGGTAATTATATCGTTCATATCCATTAGGCTTAGATGCACTTCATTTTCTGGGCTTCACAACATTACCGCAATAAATACGGTATTACATATGGTTTAGTAAACGCTTTGCTAAGTAACAATAAGGATGATATGCAACATGCTCTCTCGGTAGAAACAACTGCCATACAATGCATTTGAGCAGCAAGTTGTTCACTGTAATCCGTACCTTGATAATTATCTCGACGAATTTTCTCTGCTGAATTTAAAATCTATTCACAATAAAAGCTCTACCTAGGTATCAAAGTGTAAAAAGTAGGTCCGCCTTTCAATATGGACTGTATGATAAGTTTGGACATAGAGTCGCGATAATCACGGCTTGTTTAGGTTTAGAGTAATCGTTGGCAACCGAACGAACTTTCGATTTATGGTAATCACACGCAAGGTATATCTGGAGCGTACTTAGCATTTAGTTAACCATCCCACGTTTCATATGGCATTCTAGCTAAATGATTGTAGTAGCAAAAGGTCGCCAGGCCGCAAAACACAAAATAACCACAACTCATCTCAGGAGAGACCGAATAAAGAATTGAAAAGCCGCCGCCAAAAGCGTAGCGCAAACGAACTATGTGTCTTTTACAGTTAAACACTTACCTAATATTCTGTCAAACTAAATTGTCGAAAAGTTTCACTCTCCACAAATCTACGGCATACCCCTGGAGTGATCTGACAAGGTAGTCTACAATTAATTTTCTATTGATGGTAACGTTTCTTTTGCAATAAGCCTTAAAAGTTGAATTTACTCAATAGTCCTTCGCTATGAAGAATCACAGGTCTTGCCGAAAGCATGAGAATGCCAGGTCTACATAAAAGCGCCCCTGTTTGTTTTCGTCTCCTCTCAAATATCAGTCTTGTAGCAAGCCATACTAAATAAACATTGCCACATCCGTGGCATACCTGATTCTGAAAGATGGAAATCTTTTCCATGGAACAATGTTAAAGTCTGTTGACTGAAAACTGTGAGCCTGTTCGGAGCTTGTTGTTGGTAGGGTTGTGTGAAGTGGTTGTTGAAACTGGTTTTATTATCATGTGGGCTGGTCGAAGTTGTCAGATTAGTCCAAGGGATACAGCCAAAGCGGCTTGATCTCCACTTACGTTTGTGTTCCCGATCTGATTACGCATGTTGCTGACATTGTTGATTTCATTGTAGTATGCATCGATCAGAAGTTGTTGTTTAACAGTGACCCACTCAGTGAGGTCCCGCAGCTGTCTAGTGAGGTCGTTTCGCTCGGGCCAGCCTTTAGCCCAGTCCAGCTTGAATCGTTTCCATGGCGGAGTTGGCTCGATCACGTCTCGAGGACGGTAGTACTCTAGTCAACTGCTTTCAGACTGCTCGGGCTAGAACAATCAAAGAGTCAACAGATACCAAACGAGATCCGACCCCCGCCCAGCATTCATCCGACACTGTGTATGTTACACAAGAAAATTGTATGTGATGTGGAACTAGACAGATACTACGGAAAATTTTAGTGGCCGGTACCTTAGACTAACCGCTTGATTGACTACGTTGAAGCTTACCACGTCCAAGACTACAGGGGCGAGAAAGAAAGATGTGTACTTCTGTGAATCAATCAACTTAATTAGGTTGCGAGAGAATTGACTAGTAAATGATATGTAAAGATTATGACGAAGAAGTTTTGAAAGTCGTCCAAACGAGGGAAACAATGGGTCACGTTAAAAGAGAATCAAGCACTACGGAGCAGTTTATATTGGGCTAAATTAAAAAACAGGCGGCAAAATTTCCACTTCACCGACACCGACATACACGTGCAATTGACACGCAGTTGTAGATCGACGTTCATACCAACGTGCGCACGTAGACGATACGCATACTGGCATTATGTGTGGCATAAGGACACCCTAAACCACTATGTCCTATTCCATGTATTGCCAAAGGTAAAAAACCTTGTAAGGTGGGTCGTTTATACGCAGGTAACTTAACCTTTTGAAATGAACCTGGCGCAAGCCAAGGGCTTCATTCCTTGTGCAGCACATATTGGATATGCCTCAAAGGTAAGCCCACGTTTAGATAATTGTGTAGCTGGGGACATATTAAAACTCTGAGCTAGGATGCCCCACAGTTGTGTTGTCAAATGCACAGTTTGACAGCGAATATGGATCTGAGATTCTCGAAGCTGAATGACCTCTAAACCAACACTGTGTCTTTTCCTTCAGCGAATGTACGTTAATGATGAGATGTAAACTGTGGTGGTCTTCCAAGACCTTTATACGTTTAAAATAAAAGGCCTTAGAAGGCTTGCCAGCTACGCAAAAGGTTGCGTTATTTTCGCTTTTTCTGTCGCTGCATACCTTAACGTTCTTTCGAGGATAAATCTTGAAGATCTTCTCAGATACAAGACATTTTTGGAGTCTTACTTTAGGCTCAATACGTTCGGTAAAATGTTTTCGTACTTGCACTAAACAATGATAAAACGACTGAGGTAAAAACGGTACAGCTGAGACCTATGATATATGTCAGCCTTTACATAATAGCATATTAGATTGAGATGCTCGGACAAGCATAATTATAGAACGAACAAAACTATCTAACCGCTACTCCGCGCACAGTGTGCAGCAAGTGGGGAATCAATCAAGATTGCTACCAGCAATAAACTCTATAACGAATAATTTATCACTGTGTTACCATTGACGTGCTGGTAAGTTCCCTTGAGAATTATTTCTTGTGCGATCCTTATTGTGTACAGTATACGTGACGCATAAATGATGTTGTACCGGTATGTGTGTTACGTCGTACAGACCATGTCTGACATCGATCGAATGTTGAGGTTCGGGGAAGCGCGTCAGATTAGGAGTCGCAGCTGCACAGAAGTCAGGGTTAATTGGGGTTATTCATTTTTTCTATCGGAATTTTGTTGTTGCGAAAGAGCAGATTTTAGATAGCACAGTTCCGTCTTAGGGACGCTGAAATCGGGGTGGGGGAAGGTAATTGCATCTTGCCCTTTGGCCTCGATATTGACTAAGGATATCTGCAAGTCTGTATAGGTGTTACCGCGATGGGAACGGTTCTAGTGAATGTGTGATGGTGCTGAGGCGGTGCTCGCTTGCGGTGGCTTCTAACATCTATTTACTATTGCTACTAGAGCTACGCTATAAAGAAAGATACAGCTGCGGCCTATTATATGTGCTGGCGATATCTAATGCTCCTACAGTACATGGCAGACAACGACAGCATCGATGGCTAACGAAAATTAGCTCCTTCACCGTAAGGGTCGCCGTTGGACGGCCGTGCCACTTAACTGACACAGATTCTGTTTTCCTTAGCTACGTATAAAGAGTCTTTGTATGAGTTTTATGTTAACATAGACAATCTGCTGTAAAGACGAGAGCTGCACCCACGAATCCATGACATTAGAAATAGTTACCTCGTTTATGTTAGCCAAAAAATGTATACGACGTCGAAGACTCGCGGTACCTGCACCGTAATAGACAACTAATTAACTAGAACATCGATGGCAATATCTTGCAAGCGGTTTGCTGAAGCGTTTTGACGGTTAGCTAGCCAATCGTCTCATCGTAGTCAATGGCCGATAGCAAAATCAAGATGATACTCGCACTGCGTTGAACACTAGCTACGCCATCCTTCCGATGCCGGCAACATGCAATCACGAGAAATTTACGCTTAGCTAACTGATCGGACTGGAAGGCCAAGACCCACGCAGTTCGTTCCATTTGGCTGCGGACGACTCCCATAACGTGTTCATGCGCTAAGAACTACTCGAACGGAGTGCTGCTCGATGGTGATCAGCTCAATTCAAGCACTAACCTGTGTTGTGGATGGTTCGAACAGTTTGTGGTCATAGGACGGAGATAGTTGGGTTGTGGTAACGGGGGCAGGGGGGTTCGTATGTGCGGAGACTTTGGTCAGTCCTGGAGAGGCTGGCCGATCAGGATGGGCCTGGAAAGGGGTTCCGCCGCCACCCTCTACATCATGACTCTGCGGTAGTTGGGCGATGGTCTTGTGTAGGAGCTCCATGAAAGCGGCTCCCTTTGCTTGTTTGAGCGCTGTTCAAATATATAGAATTCGTGAAGGCAGCTAATTAAGTTATCTTCGAATCGACAGTAGATATAAGCTAATGTAGACATACATATATTGAATCGCAGAACTTTTCTAGAAATTCATGCAGCTTGTTTAACCATTATTCTAGCCCTTCATTACGTTCCTCTACTTTTGTCATTTGATAACAATCAAAGCTAATGGGCGGGCAGTATACTACATACACATTTGTTCAGTGGCATTGGTGTCGTTGTTGTTGTTGTTGTTGTTGTTGCTGTTCGTGTTAAGACCGCTTGTCGCCTGATGAAGAACTTGTTGCTGTTGTCCGGCAGCGCAGCTGGGGCTACCAAGAGGTCCCTTCTGCGGAGACGCTGGAAGGTTGGCGCTGGGGATTTCTTCTGCTGTCTGCGCTAAAGCATACGCAAATGCGCTACCAGGTGGACCACTAGTTGTTTGACTTGGCCCGCCTGTTGTTGTAATGCAGGTAGCTGTCGTTGTTTGATCAGTGGAGTCTCTTTCCGAGGATGAAAAATGTGCATCGAAGGAACCCCGGGGAGTGCCACAGCGGGAGCTCAGAATCAGAGTGGGGGTTTCTCGTTGGCTACTGCTTAATGATACCAATAACAATTAATATCCAGATAATTATGCTACCTCCCAACGACTAATAGTAATTAAAAAAAACGTAAATAGGAAAAGTGCGAACAATGCGTTGTCCTTCACTATAGATATTTGTATGGAATATCCTTCACTATAGTAAGGCTATGGGAGTGGGTTGCTACATTACTATCATCACTTTACCTCTGCCGGGTGTTGTAGAGTCTGTACTGTCGCACAGGCGGCCTGTTAGGATTACTGCTGGTATTATTGGTCTTGTGAATCTGTTCGTTTTCGGAGGCTGAAGTGAAGCCATCCCCGTCCCGAGACTGATCGGTGCGTAAGTGAAGAGCCGTGGTGGTCGACGGCTGACGTGCCAGCAAAGAGCTGCCGGATACTTCGGGGTCTTCAACGGAGGAGTTGCTACGCTCGAACGAATGCTCACGGATTGACGAGTGCGGACGCATCTGCAAAGCAAAGTATAAGATAGTAAAATGCTAATATGAATCATAGATGGGACATTCCTGAGCCAAAAAAAAGACTGAACAAGCGGCTTCCATTTGCGTCTAAGTATCAGTGAAATTGGTGTCTGGATTTTGCAGATGATACAGTTAGGGTACAGCTTTGCATTGTTACATATATGCTTCAGTTGTCATGATAAGGGCTTCGAATAAATAATGTAGTGTCTGAAATACCTGATATTTGCTTAGCATGAGGGTATGCGCCCTATATTTCGCGCTTTTGCTCTCCTACCTGATGATGAGCCTGCATAAAACTGGTCTCCATGGAGGACGCCTCGGAGGCAATAGATACATCGCTGACGTCTCCGGGTGTAGTGTCCTCCGTTGAGCGACGCGCATGCTGCAATTTCCTCTCGCTCAGACGGATGAACTCGTCCAAACTCATTCTTCTAGAAGGCGGAAAATAGTTAGAAAGCATAAGTTACATTTCACGTGGAATGAAAAAAATACCACTGTATTCCAATTGCAGCCACTGTCAACGGCCGAGTATATCTGTCGGTTGCAAAATCTGATGCGTGCAAAAAATAAGATTCATCCGCTAAAGCTCGTTTGTGTCCAGGGTGTCCGAGCATCAACGTCTCCTGCCTGGAGCGGCATTTTCCCAGTACCTCTTGGTGTCCTGGGACGGGGCGACGAGACTGGCGAGAATCTTGGCAGTCTCTGGGTTCTTTTCAGGTTTACTGCGTTCAGAGGAGGATGGCTGGTGCAGCAAAGACGGCTTCCGCTGCGCAGAGTTGGTATTACAGTCGCTGTCGGAGGTCGAATTGAGCGAGTGCTTCTTTGACGCTAGACCTGAACTCGTCGCTCGCTTTACAATATCCTCGAGGCAAAACGGGTTCGAGCTGCTGGCTGTAGGCAGTACTATATCAACACAAAAAACAAGCAGTCGTATTATCATATGTTCGAAATGATGGTAATGGCATAGATAATGATTGCAGCTGCGAAATGTCACGGATAATTAAACGGTACGCACCGTTAAATTGACACAGCACTCAACGGTTAATTGACTTGACTATGAAAGTAGTTGATGCGTATAAGCGCTTTTTTAGCGTTTCGATAGTGATGCAATGCAATTTTCGAGGTAGAAAATCGAGTAACTTTCCGCCAGATTTGGCCAATACTCACATAGATATGGTAACTGTTTATTCACTCGCTCGCTTGCTTACGAAAAGACACACATACCTTCCTCAATAAGTGTGTTTGACTGCTGGCGGCTGTTATTCCCGCTACTGTTATACTGAGCGGCCGCCGACGCGGAGGCGCCAGCTACGCTGAGCTGCTGGCTACTGGCGCTGCCCGTGCCGCACGCACTGCCACTTTTCGTTCTACCGAGGGCGTTCCCGCTTGGGCATTGGGGGGTTGGGCTTCCTGCGCGAATGCTTTGTCGTCGGATCCTGCCAAAACAACCCAATTGCACAAACAAAGGCAATGGCCAAATAGAGCACAGGCGGAGGACCGTGGAGGATGGAACGACACGGATTCAGGCGTACATGGACGACGCGTCGCGACGTTCCGAGATTGATCCGTCACCACGATCACAACCCCACCAGCACGATGACCAAACCACCTCAGTAAGAAACTTGGCGTCATAACTTGATACATCGGAATCATACAAAAAGCTATAACATACATATATCTATATTTTTGTATCTGTAAGAGTTTTTAAAATAAAAGCCAGTAGAGGTGTGAAATACAAACAAACTGAAAAGGAACAAATGAATGACGACTTTTTGCCTATTGAAGTAGCATTGAAGAATGGCGACGTCACGCTCAGTTAAAGTGTTTCAGTTCCGCGGACAATGATACGTCCTCATACAGAGTAGCTACTGTATTTTTAGTTGTAACGGAGGCAGGAAGACTGTCGATGATAGTTGTCTTCGACAAGCGAAACAAAAGAAAACTGCGATTGGAAAATAGCATACGCTTCGGTCCACTAAAGACGGAAACTCGGCTAATTCAACGGTTGGCTTTGTGAAGCGGCGTGGTGTTGCCAATTGCCTGTTGCCAATAGCAGGTAAAAAGTAAGCTGGCAGTATACTTTCGTGTGCTATGTAATGTTATGCATTTATACCTTGTGCTTATTTCAAATCTTTCGTGTCTAGTATATCGTGTTTTGCCATACGACAGGCAGGGAAGCATGACTTCAGTGATCCGGTGACCACGCTTAGGGCTACTACGAGCGTGATCATGTTTTTCATAACCGACTAAGCGCCAGACCTATGAATTCATTCATGCCTAGCAAGCCAGTATATAAATGAAACAGCAACAACTATTTGCTTCTACCCAAGCACAAAGAAGCACAGTTATCGATAAGTAAACACGAAAAAATAAATACGTGGCCGACACGTGCTGACTGATCCGCATACACGTCTTGTTATGGATTTATACGTCGGTTTAGAATTTTGTCATCCTCGTATCTTTTAGTGAATATCAAGCCACCGGTAACGACACTATTCAATAATAAACAATTGTAGTTTATATTTTGAGACATTGCACCTCAATGTTTTCAAAGATGAATAGACACAATATCAGTAGGTTATTACTGAAAGTGAACGCGAGAAGTAAATCAGTAGCATTAGATGGCCATTTATAATATCGAAATCACCACGTAGAAGATTTGTTTGTTTTTATGCAGTCGCTAGATGGTGATTGACGCTAGACTCGATAAACTAATTTGTTAGTTATGTGTGCGCCTCGTGTATCGCGATAGCAATGATAAGACTGAGTGTTATATCGAATATATGAGTGGGTTAGTGAGCTAATGGGTCATTGCAGCGTGCGTCGTTGTTCCTCCAAGGGCTGAGCAGACATTCTACTAACCTATTAAGTAGTGAGGAGCTGGACCTTTGCGTCGGCTGGGGACTCAGGCTTCGTGTGTTTGCTGGCACGGCCGATGTGGAGACTGGCGTGAGAGACGGCCTCGCGGAGCCCACGCTGTAGCGAGCTGCCTGTGGCGACGGAGGGTCTATAGAAAAGAACGCCGAAGCCGACACGACAATATCAACTGCGTCCAGCAAGCCTGCTCGGAAGGCCTTCTCTTGCGGCCTATAATCTAGGCTAGTCTTTGATACGTTGTTCTTATGTATTTTGGCTTTTCTAGCAGTACACGTAGATAGCGGGCACCTACGTGGCGAATGATTTTGCATCGAAACTTGGGCATAAAAACTGAGTTCTTCATATTTGTGGCATTAGTGGGTTTTTTGCAACCCATAATGTAGTATATAATGATGATAACTGATATAGATTTCGGGTTTCGTAAATGTTGGCCACCTTTATCAAGCAAAGTGACCTACGGTTATCATACTGATGCACAGGATTGAAAACTTGCCTTAAGGAAATAGCTGAGGCCTTAAAAGGTGTGGACAGTGGGAGTGAAGCAGGACAAAAGTGCTTAAGGGGAGGAATTAAAGCAAGGAAAGAACTGATGGCAAGATCAAAATAACTGGAGGCTCAGTTGGCCAAGATCGATAGAGGAAGCCTTAGGCCGTAACACTAGAGGTCAAAAAATGGCTTTGGACTGTAAGGAAGAAGCAGGGGTGTGCGTTAGTTATTCTCGACAATGGGTTAGCGGAACAAGGCCATACAGAATGAATGAATTGTTTTCACTTTGAAAAGGCCCATAGTTCACCACGTCGGCATCGTCAGTTTGACGATCGAAACAGATGCATTGCATTCTACGTGATCGACATAAAGGTGGCTAATTTTACGATGTGGACTGCTTAACTTTTTGAGAAGAAAAATCGAGGTTAATGATATCGAAAGAAATCTAAATTTAGGTCACATGATTTGAGATGGTCCCAAGAAGTATTTTGTTGGGGTACACAGTACGGCATAGGGAGGAGGGTGGCGGAGGAAATAGTTGGAGGTAAGGGTAGATTTCATGTTGGTTGTGGTAACTCCTGCGACACGCGTCCGTCTCACACCATATCTCCGTCCGGGCTGGTGTGGCTTGTGGCTTACAGCAGCTAGCGCACAGATGAACTACGGCCCTAGGGACAACGTGGACGGCTAGGACGGATCACTACAACGAACTATAACTAGTTTAACCCGTTATCAGTTTTCATAGTGCAGGTTAAACTAGATACATCGTTTTCTAAGCTATACGAAAGCATTCTACATGACACATGTCTGGGAGCACCAGTGCAACACAGGACTCGCTCAGTGGGAAGGTATACGTCATGGAAAAATTGCCATTTCGCCATCTAATGGAGCCCAATAATTTTTCGATACGCATCAGAAATACATATTTCATTCTGTCTGAACAAAAGATACACATTCTCAAAATACCGAGTTGTTTGCACTGTTTACCTTGATGCGTTAACACGTAATTAAAGGAATGACAACTGAGGGGCTCAACTAGTAAGCGAGGTGATTAAAAAGCAGACGTGTAGGAACAGCTTCAAGGTACGGTTGATTTATCAAGATGTCGGCAAAGGCAAAGCTAGAGCGAAAACTCTGTCTTTTGGCGGAGTATATGAGTTGGAAACCGATTTGTCTCGAGCGCCATTTAATACAGGATAGTTGGTATCTGAGTAGAGGTCTAGGATCTAGTGGACAGGGTAACTTACTGTTCTTGGAACGTTCGATCTCGTCTGCCAGGAACTTTTCGATTTTATCCGCAAACTTCCGTTTGACGCAGTATACCATTAAGATGATAAGGAGCACAGTTCCAACCGTAATCAAGCCTAGCCAAAATGGCTCCTTTATCATACGCTCTGATAGTGGTGTCCGAATCAGCTTATGATGATGCTCGCAGTTTCGTCCTGTAAACAGAATGAAAACGTGCAAATAGGCCTCTGTTTGCGAAATCCAGTTCTAGCAAAGCTTATCTTTTAGCACTGTACTGACCCACAAAACTACTTGTAAAGATATAATACATGGAAGCGTCTTTTTTCAGGGAACAATTTCATTGATGACCTTGAATTGGTACTACACTATATCAGGCTGGCTAAAAAAGGACATTTCCAATTCACTGGACCATCTTTTGAAGAAGTCTGAGTTTTTCTGTGCGGTTGTTATTCATCCATGTACTCGTTGTTTAATTTCAGCGCAGTCGTCAAATGACTTCGTCTTGCATCCTGGTAGCCACCCTATGAATTGTTACCCCCTGTACATCATCTTGTGTTCCTATTGCAATTATACCGTCGTTGAACCGCGGTTGATCTATGATCTCATTGCGGTCGTTCCGCTACCTAAAAATAATGCTAATTTGGAACATTTTTCACACATTTTACCCGCTCGAATAACCAAACGCGAGATAAGAAACCAACACATCTTCAAATCTTTCAATAGTTTTCTGTGGAAACAATATGTTTGAGCTAACGACGACACTGTTTTGTAGTGATTAGGTTGAACTTGAAGAAAAAAAAGCACGTTCTATATTTGTAAGTTTTAGGCATTCTAAATATGCCTGCCCTTGCCGGGTCTACGATTTTTTCAGTGTTTCAGCATGAACCTGACTGTTCTGGGACATGTTAAGCGAAATGGCTAAGCAAATGCATATAAGTTAGCATTGAGCATCAAATAAATTCCGATTCCGTAACATACAAGATACTATTCAGCGGATCGGACGATGCGAAGTTTTGATTGTGGAGCAAGCCAGCTCATCCTGCGCAATTTCTTTTATTGGAAAGAGATACCGGTTTGGAATAGAATGAGGCGTCCAACATTGTTTTCATTTTACGTCACGCAAAAATCGACAAGAATCGATAACACTACTTTCGTTCTCGCGCCGTTTATTTCGTCTTAGCCAGGATGTCAATTATTGACCGATATCACAGTTGGACGGTTTACTGTTCATGCTTTTGTATCTCGAATCGTATCTGTGCCTGTGCTAAGCGAGTATCTCTCGAATAGTTTGACAAATATCTATGTCTTCGTGTCGTTGCATAGATAAACAATTTATTCAAATCCTATTTCAAGAATCACCCAGCTGGTCACCCCGATGGGTTTACACGCAGTTTCCGAGATAAGCCTTGTTTTCCGTCTAAGCAGTTTTACTGCGACAGGTTTAACAGATACTTCACCAAGAGCCATGTCGAATATTTCAACACGTTGGGCAAATAGCTGTGCTTGTTTGTGTGCTTCTGCTCTAATCTCAGTCGTTCGAGGTATTCAAGTGTTACTGAACGCAGTACTTATATAAATAGAGATGCAAATTATTCATAAGACCCATTAGGGGAGTCTCTTTCGGAGTAAGTATTCTCTTGAAAGAGCAGTCATTCTGAAATGATAGATCTCTCGTAACACGGTTCCCCTGCAAATATATATATATATATCATAATGTGATTCCTTTGACACGACTTTTCCTAACGCATTTTACTATTACTGGGTTTTGAAAAAAACATTGAGTGTTTTTCCACCTAAATGGCTTTTAAGTCACCTTATATGTCAGGGCTTAAGATCGACCATTTTAAAGAAACAAAAAACGTGTCTGCGGAAATTTATTACATTTTACAATGCTTTCTAACGATAAAGGCACAAATGCTGCTCAGGCTTATAATTCGCGTTGCTCATAACCGCTGCAGGAAACAGCCCAAAAATGGTTGATTCAATTTCGTTCTGAAAAAACAACAATGCTTTTGAAAGTAGTCTTCCATTTATACAAAAAAATAATTTTAAAAAAAGTTTATGAAGTTATTGTAAAAGTTGGGCAAGACTGCCACGTATCTAACTATAAAGCTACCAAACAACTAAACACTTACGACCAAGCAATGATTTACAATAGTCTGACTATGAAAAGAAGCTCGATGTATCGGCATCGTACAAACTGACGCAAAACGATTTGCCAGATCATACTTTGATCTGTGAAACAGAATCGAACTAATAATAAAACAATGGAGCAATAGACTATAGACAACGATAACAATATGCTCCACAAGCTGTGATAAAGCCCAGACTGACGTTGAAGAACGTGATGTTTTTTCTGGGATTGGATAGGAATCGCATTTGATGAATTACTGCCTAGTTAAGCGATTAGTTCGGACCTCTGTTGTCAACGATAGCTAACAAGATTACAGCAATTTATTGAAAAAAAATTGACCTTATTTTGTACACAAAAAAACAGGTGTGATTTTCTATCATGATAATGCCAGATTACGTCAACAAAAATCAAGAGAACATAGATTGGAAATTTCAACGAATTCGGTCGCTCCCAATGGCGAAATTCAATTTCAATGGAGAGATGCAAAAATCACTCGAGCCACTTCTTGGCCCAGATGCCACAAGTTTTACGGTGATGAGACTATAATATTAGCAAAAGTGGCAAAAGGGCATCGATTAAAATGGCACATGTCTAGTGTAGTAATTCTATTATTTTAGAGTATAAAAAATGTGTCATCGAATTTTTGCTTCAAAACTGTCCGATAGCACAATATATTTTAGCTTAATCGCACATAAAAATTACAAGTCAAGTAATTCAACACAAAGCCCAGTCGTATGGTACCCAGGTCAAGGAATGTTCTTGGACGCCGAAATCTATTATGTGTACACAGTTCAAAACCCCAGAGAAATGAAGAGGGGCAGCAGTTGCATAAACACGATGAGATCAGGCAGCTTCCATTCTTTGGCTTAGCTCCGCTCTCAAAATTTTGCGTCTGTGTTAAGGGGTGAACGTAAGATAAGGGGGTGGCGGCATCAGCATCCAGCGTCACTAACAACAGCAAGCTGAATGTAGTCAACTTGGTTTGCTCGCCGCTTAGTTGTCTGTGTCGCATCGTTTAGCTCCAGCCAGCATTTCTTCGCCTGCACGATTTGTCGTGTTCATCGCTTGCTTTCTCGACATCCCGGGCCTAACGTAATAGGTAACAGCTAGGCCCTGCTAGACGAAGCTAAGCTAGCGATACTCCGCTACTGGATAGCGTTTATTACCACTGCCTTCAGCTCAGTGTCGACTGTTAAAAGCTTCACTAGTAGATTGCCGTTCGATCCATCACCCTTCAATGGCGCTAGATCGTCGGTTCAAGAATCAAAAAGCTGCCATGGATGGAAAGGGAGAGCCTCTGGTAGTACCTTTGAAAAAGATCACTCCCAAGAAAGCATTGTCTCCCCGTTAACGCTTTCCGCACTTTGTTTCTGTCAAGCACACGATCGAATAGTCGCGAGCCTAGTATAGGTCGGAACCTAGTGCTTTCCAGTTCGTCTCAATGATGTGTTACAGCCAGCTCCATTTGGTAGACCTGCGATGCGTGGCTGACGTCAGCGTCATATATACGCTGACGTGTGGACCATAAGGAACGATCTTTGTTCGTGGTTGATCTTTGCGAGGTTGTGGGAAAACGCAAGGGCGGAAGGACGAAAGAGCGCTGGGGGCGTTGTACATATAGAGCTGCATATACTCTAATAAAGCGTAACGAAAGAATAAGCGGAGGACAGATGACAGAGTGTGTGCTTTAGCAAAGTACTAAATATACCATGTAGTAATACCGCTTTGTGTGGTACTTTCGAATCGCAGGTGCACAGCGTCCCTTTTCATGGTTTTTTAAGGCAACGCTACAAAGCTGTAGTGAGGATTAGTGTAGAAAGAAGACAGGTGAAAGTCAAATAAAATCAGATTTTTAAAGAAACGGTTAGACAAGCGATTGTAATTAAAATAAGAATAAAGTTACATTTAATGACTTTACGTTTGCTATGAAATTCCAGTTGGTCATATTAGCTTACACGTTAATGCTATCCCTGTGGAACTGTCATCAATTCTCAGTTATCAAAAAGCGGATACCAACTTTAGTTGTGTTATAACACAAACGGGAGATAAAAATATACTGGGCAAGCGAGGTCCAAAGGTGCTTCGAAAAGAGTTCCTGCCATCTTCATCTTTTTTATATATTTCACAGTAATGAAAAAAATGGAAGGCTGCGAGCATGTGCGAGTTGATATAGTTAGTAATTTAATGCTGTCCTAGCGTTATCTGCTCTCAATAGGCTACAATCTAATATACTGGCCAAGAATAGCCCTATGTGACTGTCAGTACTCACCATCGTAGGCGTAAGGGCAGGCACAGTCATAGTCGACCACACTTCCGGGTCGCGTGACGACTCTGCACGTGCCGTGCTTGCATGGGTTTTGTTCACACGGAGACCGTCTCTGCTCACACCGTTTACCTAAAATCAGTGATCAAACAAAACAGCAGTTCTCAGAGAGCTCCATGATCAGCCAGTGACACATTTTAGACCTATTAGGAAAAGGTGCTGTGAACGCACTAACAAAGAGTGCATTCTCGATATCTTCTATACTATGCATTTGATCGAGGCCAGAACGCTGCCAAAACAGCCCAGGATATTTGCCTTGTGTATGGAGTGTTCAGGAGTGATTCGTCAGGTTCGAAAACGGTACACGGGACCTAAATGATGCCTCCAGTTTTGGCCGATCGTTTGCGTTTGATGATAACCATCTGCAGACATTTTCGAAGGAAAACCGCCGACAAACAATTAGGAACTGGCTGAAAAGATGGAGCGTAGCCACACAATCGTCATGAGTGATCGCAAGTCGCTAGGGTTGATACAGAAAGTTGGAGCTTAGATACCTCATCAACCCTCTAAATCCAACCAGGGATTACGGTTTAATGCTGCGTTTCAAAGTCTAGCTCGATGTGGAGAGTCACGCTATCACGATGACTAATTTTTGCATAGAATTGTAACTGGTGACGAAAAGTAGTAGTAGTAAACCGAAAATCGCGATGGGTGGTTCCAGAAAGGAGGCTAAGGCCTACGATTCAGCCAGATGTTCACCCCTAAAAAGGTTATGTGTTACGTTTGGTGGGACTGCAACGGCTATGACTGACTGGGAATTCGTTCCTGCCAATTGTTGTTTATTTGGCCCCGTTGTGTCCAAGCAACTAAGATATTCAAAAAAATTCGACAGACGGCGTCCGATCGTCCTGCTGTATGATAACGCGAAGCCTCACACAGCAAACGTCGTCAAAACTGCTCTTCTGGGCTTCGATTGTATTCTTCACATCATCTGGACCTTGCTTCGGAAGCTATTTTCAACACGGATCAATAACTTGAAAGGTAGCTGAAAACTACTTCAAGGCGAAATCCGCTACCTTCTAGGGAGACGGCATCTACCACTTGGTAGAGAAATGAAAAAAGTAGCAGACAATGACGGGGCGCACATAACATAATAAGTTAATGGTACAAGGATAAGGATATCTAGTAATTTCTGTTCAGTCTAAGGGGGGCGGAAATTTGTTTTTGATCCGATGTGCTAGGTGAAAAAGGTTAAAAAACGAGAAATGTAGAACACACAGGCAGTCTTTATGTACCAGCAAATGAAATTTTTCATTGCGGTTCCCCCTTCGACGTTTTTCTATTTTTAGGCTAACTAAAACGATACGCAAATTAGTCCAGATACATATAAGATGCGACACGCACATAGGTGTAGCGAGAAATACTAGCGTTTATAACTTTTATCAGCTTTGAAGTATCGCGTGAAACTTCATCGGTAAATACAGCCTATGTAAATAGCGGGAGTAGAGAGGCTTCAACAACTAATACCGTGTCTCAACACATAAAAAAAACGCACACCTACATGAGAAAATGGAACAAGGTCTTCAAAGGTGCTACAAAGAAGCGACCGAAAGGGTACAGGAAAGTAATTTTTATGTACACGTAAGGTATTACTTATAGCAATGTCAAGAGCTAATAACCAATAGCGAGCCGAAAAAAAAATGGTGTCATTCACAAACGAGCTGACAGGATCACATAATAAGCATGCATTAGATAGGATATATTGTTGTAAAAATGCCAGTTGTTTAAGGACGCAGCGTTCGTTAGCGTAATCAAAGATAAAGAGAGCCTATCAGGCAAGGGTGGGTATTATATGTACGCTGTGGCTCAACTCTTATGCAACTACATACAGAGTTGAGAAATGAGGCACACAGAGCATAATGGTAAGAACCTAATACACTGTTGGACATATAGACAAGATTATCGTAAATAGCGTATAGTAAATTCGTAAGAAATACGAATAAAAGATGGCACTCGGAACACGCTGTGCTTATTGGGTAATACTGCTCTGTTTGCTCTTTTGTCTGATTTCAACTTTATATATTCCAACATAGATAACCACATAAATGAAACCATTCGTTATTTAGTCACCGTTATCCGTGTCGTTGATATAACTCGTAGAAACGCAAGCTCTGGCGATAGTTCAAGTCGACCTAAGCGAATGAAACGTTTGCCCGGGGTGTTTCGAGACAATTCTACATTGTAGAACTATATTGTGTTTGATACTGATCACTTTGTAGATAACTATTTAGGTAATAATTATACATGTTTACGCGTTGATCTGATGATTGAATTTGATGTTGTCACGACGCAGCGTTCAATACGGTATACTAGGCAAATAAAACGTGCTGGTAGATGCCGGCCGTCTTGTGCTCTAGGGCTGAGAGCACTGCTGTGCTGCTTCATTACACGACGCTGCACGGGACGCAAATTCACCCTCAATCGTGACAGACATGATCATTTGTCTGTGCAGACAGGACAACGAGTTACGAAGGCACAAAGCGCAAGCGCTCCTCTACCTAAACAATCAGAATGTGTCTGCTCGCGCGAGCTGGTCTGCCCGTTGCGGGTTTCTCATCCTTCTGCCCTAGCAGAGTCATTCGGGCTCCGTGAAATAGTGAGTGGATTATACAAATCGTTGTGTCGTCAAGTGGCGATTCTTTCCCTTTGCAATATGTTCTCAGCCCAACGGAATGCTCGTTTTGCTTATTCTATAAAACGACTCCTTCATGTTTGTATATCCGTAGTTAGCCTGCATATAACTCAAGTTCACCTGGGCCGGTGGAGTTGCCACCTTCTAACTTTTCATAAATATTCCGAAACATGTTTTGATGATCATGATCATGATGACAATTGTATCTATGTAGAAAAATGGTAATTTCCATCAAACGAAAGCAAGTAAATTACTACCAGGAAATCAAAGCATGCAAAGAGGTCTTCAAGGTTTTTTCGTAAGCCGGTCAGTACCACTTAAATACGGCAGATAGAATAAAATCTGTTTACTACATAATTTGAGCTAAGTAACTCAATTTTCTTCAAACCCCGTTTTCCATTCCTCTGTGCTCCATGGGGGAATCGGCCGCGCTCGGGCTTTCTGCGAACAAAGACGTCTAGTCCGTATGCACGTATGTGCCTATAGTCCTAACTCGAGAGCATACGGCAAGCTTGTTGGGACTTGTACTAACTCTTTGATGTCCCTCTTGACAATTGCTCTGTTCTTGCTTTAAATGGTAGAAGCGGAAAAAGGCTTTTGTGAGTAACTGACTAAAGTCCATAGATGACTGTCTCACCTATATATCCAGATTCACAGAAGCATTCGGGCATTCTAGTACTTTCGTTCACTCGGCATACACCTCGTTCGCAGAAGCCATTATCGCAAGGACTCAAATGACACAAAACACCTATAATCGTTCACAAAAAGCAAATAGATTATAAGAAGTCAGTATATATACGCACATGTAGAAATATATGCTTAAGTAATAGTACTAATTATTTATTTGTATCGAAGTAAATTATAAGATCACATTTGATAACTTCGCAGGATACAAATAACTACATGAAATTTCTGAACAAAATCGTTAAATGTACACTCTACAGGGGCTTTGTTGTAGACCGTGGGACATGCGCTCTGATCCTCAATAAACTTTTATAAAAGAGCGCCTAATGTGCTAATATGCCCTCAAAGCGGTTTGCATACTGTAGAGTGTCGTGTACGAACATATCTATTGTCGACTTATGATCGACCTTCAATAAAAGTAAAAAGAAGGCAATGTAACTATTAATGTTTAGGTCGCTAGCTCGCTGACGACCAACCGGAACTTGGAACAATAAACCGTCTCGATAGAAAAAGACCTCAGAAACTGCTTTTGTATCCCGTGGGACCGCGTAATGTGCACGCCATTATCTAGCTATAGCGAGCATGGTCATGGACTAAGATCTTGTTGAACCAAAACCGACTTAGACCACTGACAGCTTCGTGGAATAATTTTTATAGAGAGCACGGTGCATCGATAAACGCTGAGCGGCGTTACAGTACCACATGAACTCTAATCTTCGGAGAAAAGCTTCTGGTACGCAGACGACACGAAGCTGTTTAGAATTGCCGGAGTTCAGGGTAGCGAAACCAAGTACGCCCTATAGGAACGTAGAGCGTCCCGATGCATCTTACTTTCTATGAAAATTTACTATCGTCGTCCCAACCGAACTTGAATGTTACCGTAGATAGCAAAGGTGGGTTGCCTTTGCATGACCATTCACCATACTTTAGAACCGTACGTATAAATACGATTGCGGATGAAGTTAATCGCTCAACCTATTCATTACGTTGCCCTATAGATGCTATTTCGACAGTGAATATATAACAATAGTGCACTTTAGATAGAAGATAGTTCACCTTCTGTAGTTAGAACCCTCTTAGACCTAAGTCGTATTGCTGATTAGAGTACCAAATAGTAAGAAATTCTGGATCAAAGAAAACATCCAAGCCCCTACAAGCTTTTTTCCCTCTACAAAGGCGATGTGGTACGAAGACTTTCCATTGAGTCTTCTAAAAATATTTTGCCTCTGCAAAATATTCGTGCCTTAAACAGTATACGATTTCCCTTAATTATACATGCCTAATGAAACTTGCATTAGGAGGTAGTCACCCTACTATTTTTCAAATTTTCTTTGTTCACATTCTCTCAAGAGCAAAGGTGTTAGTAGGAACCTCTGAGTGAAGTACTAGCATTTTTGTCTATCATTATGAAATTGCTGTTTGCGAAAGCTATTCTTTCGCCTCGCTTAGGATTTTCGTTAGGTAGGGTTAGCATTCTTAACCAGAATGAAGTGGTCGAAGAGGCTGATGCGTTGAAATTCTGGCCAACGCGTTTTTTGAGGATTTTTTTAATTGTACATTGAGGTCGCTACATTGACCAGCCGCAATATGCTCTATCGTTTGATATTCTTTCCCCCGATGCTCCCTAACGAGCGCTCGTTAGCTTTCAAATACGGAAAGGCTGTTAGTGGTGCTTCAAAAAATACTATGCATACCTTAGAAAATGTTTAATTTAAACCCATAAGGCATGTATTTGTCAACGCCAGTCTGATCGTTCGACAAGAGTGGCATCTGAAATGTCGAACCTTAGGCTTGCTCGGTTTTTGGGCTCGAGCCGCCAAAGAGAGGAAAAGAAAAGCCTGAACATTCCAACACGCCTAAACAAGGGCTGCAATAAGCAGGGACTTTTTCGCTTGTGACTAATGCGAACTGGTCCTGTCTAACAGCTGTGGGTATAGTCTAACATTGGCTAACATTGATAAGGTTAGAGGAGAAGAGTTAAAGCACCTTGTGCCTCTTTTTAAAGCTATGTAGAAACGACTAGTACTATATTGTACTTGTTGATGGTGCCTGAGAGCGTACGGTGTGCACGCATCAGAGGATTCTCAGTAAAGTTGTACCTTTCAGTTGCGCTATAAGCAAATCGTTAGTGTTTAGAACACAAGTTTTACATCGGCAACTGATATGTATATATATATATTATGCACGTACCATATATATATTTATATATATAAAATGGAACGTAGTAAGTGATATGTGTAGTGACATCACCATTGAAAACTATCAACAGACTAGAGAACAAAAAGCATAGTTTTCGACCATGACAATGCCAGACCATATTTATTTTTTGCTACCAAACAAAAATTGTGGAAGTTTGAATGGGAAATTTTAATACATGCCCCACATAGCCCCGATCTCGCACCACTATCACCATCATCTGTTTTGGCCTCTGCAGAACCCTAATATTAGCGACATTATTTATTTGATTTTTAGCGAAAAGATGGAAAAATCACTTGCCGCAGTTTTTCACACGGAAATAAAAGACACTCTACAGTGATAGATTATTGGTGTTAGCCAAAAAATGGCACAAGTTTATTGATTAAAAAGGTGCCAATGTATAGTTTGGTAATAATATTTCAAAATATTTAACTTGAAAACCGTCAGCTATTTTTCAACTAGCCAGTTTGGAGCGATTATATATGTCTGTATGTGTATATAGATAAAAATTGACAGGACAAGTTGGAGGACAAAAAAGAGGGCGAAAAAATGAGCTTAAAGCACTGATTCATTCAGATGGCCAACCAATTGCCTGAACGATCGTCAGTAAGAAAAATTCAGTGACCTTCATGGTAGTAGGACAAGAATAGAACTACCGATTCATATAAAAGTTTCAAAAGTGTACTGGCATGCAGTAATAGATAATATTCCCTGTAGAAGTAGGAAAAATCGACCTAGTGGACAGCGAAGCGAATTTTAAAACGAAGTTTTACCTCACAATTTGACACAGCTATGATATAACTAAGACACTTCGTCATGAATTTGTCGGATGACTTATATTCTACATGTTCCAAAAATTCAATTTAGACATTTGTTACCTACTCATACTTGGAAGACCGGTATTCTAAAAGCAACTTCAGATACTGTTGTTTTCGCGTGTCACTGACAACATGCGTAGGTAAAATCGAACCAACTTCTACGATAAAATTTCTGTAGTAAGGTAAAAGGCGGCGCGAGAACGAACTTCATTGGCAATCGAGTTTCTCAGAACTTGCTACATTTCGTCATCAATCTGCGCGACAAATAGATCCACTGCAAATAGCAATTAGGCCAGCAGGAATTAGATCGAAGCCAAGCAAAATAAGTCAAACCTTCGCGGGCTGCCCCTGATTACTTTCGGTCGAATCCCGCTTGACTCTCGAGAAGAACTGAAGTCATTATTCTAAGCCGAGAGCAAATGCATGCAAAACCGTTTGTAACCACAAGTTCTCAATAACAGAAGCTCCCGGACGCACCGTATAAGCAAGCCTACCTGACGTAAAGCTTCCGCATTCAAGACAAAGGCACCCAGCCGGGACGAGGCTGTTGTTTCCTATGGTTGGTGCCCGTGTCATAATACAACCAAGCCTCTCTCTATGTTTCGAGTTTGACGTTTGGCGTTATCGTTAGGGATTCCAGCAGGCGGGTAGCCCCCAGCACGGAACGAAGTGCATGTACATCTGGGTTCGAACCTAGGAGACAACGTGTACCTAAGACTAGCAGGCAAATACGTTACCCACTAAGATATCACGGGGCAAATCAAAGTAACGCAGGTCTCCTTTAGCAATGGATCTATTCTGCTAATTCACGTAGACACGAGTGCCAAACTTATAGAGAAATCTTTTATATGCAATGAAAGTCATTGCTGCTTATTATCTATGATAACCTTCCCTAACTATTCTAGTCAAACATACATACGGGAGAACTCATTAAAATTTCATATTTATATACCAGTAAAGGGTTACCATTGCTCTGTTACTAGCTGCAGTTACTTATTTACTGAACGTACTCACTAGCAAGAAGTTTACAACTGCGACAAATGAGCTCGAGCAGTTAGTTGCCCAATGGCAATATAGAGAGGCAACGAAATATCCTGCTATAAACCTCATCTGTAATATATAGCATACCGGGTAATGCAACTACGAAGTTCTAACATGCACTTGTTGACGAAGTACACCAAAGCGAGAGTATGGTCTCGAAAGGTGATGAATTTAACCAGATGAAACATACGCATACGTAACGTGTTCTACTGATGATGCACAGTCAAATGAGATCCAGAACCTATCTAGCATCCGAAGTAATAACTCCTTTGTAGAAGTACGTGCGGTCCAAGATCTTTTCATTATTTTTTTTCGTTTCATTCCTTTAATGATAATTATGGCCTCTAAACCAATCATTGGTTGTGGTCAAGGGAAACAGGGCGTTGTGATAGTTAAATTCGTACCATTAAAGGCAGACAGGCACTTGCATACGTTGCGACCACTCTCTTCTATGCAACGGCCGCCATTGAAGCACGGATTAGGCCTACAGGTAGGCAGAGCAAAGCTGGACTCCGGTACATCCAACCCCTTAACGGCTACCGACGTAAAGTTTTCATCTGTAATTGGAAATGACCTCATTCAACAAATATTATCTAGCAGACGAAGATTGTTACAGCCTAAATTTCCGTCGTGTATCTCATGCAGACTGCGTTCTTATAGTACAAATCTTTGGCCATCTTTTCACCGAATTACACTTGTTCGACAAAGACGAAACAGTCGCTCCCTGCCCTCATAACACATAAAAGTGGTACACAGTTAAGTTGTAACTAAAACCGCGTTGTGCTTAACTGAAAACCTGGAAGTTTTTTAAGTTGATGGTGACTGGATGGGGTCCGTCATTTATTTGTGTGGTATTTGACGGTCGACCGTTTGCGTACCTTTTTTGACCTTGTAGCGAATAAGCAAGTTATCCTGCGGTTCGTAGTTGATAACCATTCCGTTAAGCAAGCTTTTGATGGTGACGAGCTTAGTAGAGGTGGAGTCCATATTGGACTCGGGGTTGGACCAGACACCGGAGGAGGCGTTGCCGTCAGATGGAATATAGACCACGCTTTGCCACTGTGATGTCGGAATAGAATTAGAAGTCGCTACCGCCCGCCTAGAGGGAGACAAGAAGACGGGCAGAGGGAGAAGGAACGCCATGGATTAGGATCCGATTTTTAGAACGGGCCTAGTAGCAAGCAAAAAATTGCTAGGTGCTTTTCTTTTTAGCGGTAGTTGTTTGAAAAGCCTCGCTACAAGTGCAAAAGGTGTGCACGACATGCTATTTGAATTTGAAGATTTGCTTGAAGTGAATTCTTCAAACGCTGTTATGTAAGTGATTCTGATAAGTAAGAGCTTGAAAAGAAAGGTAACCCCATTCTACGGCGAAAGGAATACGTTCTATCTCATATATGCTTTCCCGCGAAATACAAAGACTCACCTTGTCCGATTGTAATCTTGAGCACGGAAGACCTTCTGAGTTTTGTGAAATTGGGCAAACGGATCCTCGAAGATGATTTTTTTCAAATTGCCCATGTGACGGCCTGAACACAAATGATTACTATAAATATTTTTATGGAACACGCCAGAGCATCGTGCATACAACTGTAGATCCTAGAACGGAACTTCACCACTAATTGAGGTACTGGAATGACTTAGGTCCTTCCAGCGGATATCAAGCCGATACTATAGACATAAGATATTACAGCGATGATACCTTCTGTTGTACTTCACTACAAATCATTGTACTCTGTTAAAAGAAAGCATGCATGTTATGCGGTTGCTTTCAACTAACAACAGTCAACATTGTGATGACTGCAGCCACTAGAGATCGTCAAATCGTTATCCTTTAATATCTGCCATAGCTTTTACTTCAGATCAATAGGAGATTATCTCTTTTAGGTACGCCATACGTAGAAATGCCTCTCGCGATAGTTAGCTTATAAAAGAAAGGATTATAATTTTTGTGATTTGGAAAAAAGTGGAGGACACTGTTCGTGTGACGGCTTTGCCGAGAGAGTGCCCTTGTCGGTCACTTTCTGATTAAATTGGTGCGCAACTAGGTTGAGTGGACTTCGTGTATAAATAACTTTTTGGTTTCTTGAGAAGTAACTTGTATCGGACGATAATACTTTTAACAGAAATCACTATAGCACCGTCTTAGCAGGGATAATGCACGGTCTTAGATTGCCAGAAACCAACAAGCCTATTTTAGGCACTATGGAAGTTGGTGGTTTGAGTAAAAAAAGTATTATTTTCAACAGGTTTTTAATAAGCGTCCTTCTGATGCGCATTTCACTAGACACTTTCATTTTCGAACTACCGTTCAATCCATTGCATTACCTAAGTATTCTTATTCAATGTACTATTCATATTACTAAATCTGATGTACGTGTCTTTTCATCTGTCTGTGACGCTTGCATCGTTCACTCCCTCTAGAATTTACCACTGCCAGGAAACCGAATAGGATGCTTCAGTTTATGTTGTGCCCCCCCCCCCCCCCCCGTAAAGGGCCATTTACTAACGAGCCCGACAAGAAGTCTGCAGGTAAATCTAGTGTATTAAGTTATTCACCAGTATAGTTGCGCGTGACAAATTCTATCCGGTGTCCAGCGCCTGAGAAGATTTGCACTGAAAGCTGGCTGAGGTGTGCCGGCACTGGCTGGGGATAATTAAGTGGGCGCAATTCTGAGCCACCTTCGCCCACCGAGAGCACGGTCGATAACTTCTGAGCCGAAACTGAAAGAAGTAATGCATAAAAACTCTTACTATCGTACATAGAATACGATCTATCTTAAATTATTCCTGGGATAGTCAAGTTCATTTTTGACAATAAATATGTAAAATGTAATAAGAGAGATGTGTTTTTAAACGCTGTTATTATCCAAAGACAAATTAACGTTCATCAACACAACTAAACTTTATATAAATACACACGTTTCTGGTATGCTCGTCTATTTTCCAATCGAACAGGTACTCTCACTATTACTTCTGCTAAACCGGCACACTTATTATATGATACCCCCATAGACCGCCGACTCTTGCTTTACTGATTCACATCAAGCGACAAGCACTAAAGCGAAAAGCGATAATAAACTCCTCAATATATGGCTCATTAGCTAGCGTATGTTCACACTCCATTGAAAATTCGTCGCAGCCTGTTCTTCAATCTGAGTTGTGGGTTTGCACCACTATACACTAGAAACAGTTCATACCACCAGTCTATTAGAGCAATTAATTCTCCTGGCAAATGTTCATTGTTTCTTCACTCTCTTAAGTTCACTGTCCTGTTTCCCTAAAATATTTTTTTTCTGTCCGTCATCTCTCCTGAGTAGATGTTTATAAATATACCCGCAGTCTGCATATGGTATCTCGACTCGAACCTTTCTTCGTTCATAGACAGATAGTGACAAATATATCGTTAGATGTCGCCCATAGTCTGCACTGTATGTACGTATACTGAATGACACGACGTTGAAAGATGTAGGATTGAAGGCAAAAACCGAGGGCGATATGGAGGTGGAATTTAGCAGTTGTTGTCACAACCATCCAACACGTGTCGATGGGTACTAACGGTAGAAGACACACACTCACTGCAACGCCAAAATCCCTTGAAATCTCGCCAGCGATAGGTAGAGCGAAAGATTATCTGTAATCAACTCAATGAGCTGACGCGACCTCAGCTTATCTAAACTAGTTAATTAACGTTAGCTAGCTTCATCACCCTTAGTGTTTAGGGACGTCTGAAGAAGCAAGGGCGAGGAAGAATCAAAGCGATAGAAAAAAACGTCGTCTAGGCTGAGGCACAGTATCGGTTGAGGGGTAACAAAGCCAAATTGCTTCTAAGCGATGCCTCCTTCCTTTCCAAACTGATTTTCGCCCCCAACAGCACACGGAACGGTTGTCTTTATAATCAGCGGTTTCCGCATGGTAATCGTACCCGTATAGTACACCTTGTCGTACAGCTTGTGAGTGATGACGGAAAAGGCTAGAGTGGTCTATTTTACCTGGCAAAGCACAATGAACCTTAAACGCTTGCCACATGAGGGTCGTTCGACGCATCTGACACAGGGTCCGGTACCTTATGCGAGTCGAGGACTTTCTGCTTGATCTTGCTCTCAACATCGTACCACCCGATCAGGTTCTTCATCGACCAGTAAAGAGGACAGATGTGGCCATACGTTGTAATCAGTAAAAGATTGTAACAGAAACTTTTCGGGTATGTTACTAGGTTGTGTTCGTTTTGCTGACTTTATACTAAATAAGCAACGCATCTATTTGCACAAATACATAAGTGATGTTGTAAGTGAGGCACAATAAAATGAACTTTCTATAAGTATGTATATGTTAATTTTCTTTTTAGGCGACTTCCAATTATAGACAGGCGTTTCGATGCTCCTTTACTCCTCCTTTAAACTCCTAAAGCAAATAGTTCGGTGCGAATCACTAACCAACTATTGCACATGCGCAATTTAGAAATAGATCGGCTGTGATCTCGGGTGAAAGGGTTCGATTATACCAGTATGTTCTTTGCAGACATGTACCCTTTTGAAAACATATGCCTAGTTATTAACTAACGGTCTGCTGAACCCGTTCAGTCCGACGGACAGAGACATTTTCAAAAACTAATATTGTTACAAACAAATCATTTAACAAATAAAGGTATACTAGCGGCATGATATGTCTTATAACATCGTACAGGACAGTGTATCGACGACCTTCTGTGATGAAGCTGCAACATAAACAACAGCAACGTATGTCCATATAACAGAAGACTCAATCATCCCGAAATCTTTGGTTTCTATAAAGTGTTTTCTATAGTGCACCTACTAGATTTTGATGACTTTTGCTTTTGATTGGTCAGTGCGCCGATAAACAGTTGACCCGAGCCATTTTTCAAGAGTAGCCGCGAAGTTTTAGTAGGATAAGAAAACTTGTTAAGCAGTAAAGTTTTCTATCTGAGCCCTAAACAAGTTGCTGGAGTGATGGGCAGTGCTTTTTGCCCAGCATACAGAGCCATGCAGAAAATGAAACTCTGTAAGAAATGCAATAGCTGGACATTAATGGATACCGCGTATTAGAAGCTCGTTCCACATTCACCTGAAACGTTTGCCAGTTGCTTCTTTCAAGCCACTGCTGGAAATCAACTGAGGTAATTATAGAGTTTGCAATGTCTCTTAATAGCGACGCACGAAAAGAGTTACGCAGTTTGTTTCACTAGGTAAAATTCAACGTCTACGGGGGACAAGGCATGCTCTAGATACGGTAACTTGTGAGAGACACAGAACGCATAAACCAACCGACACACTCTTCATACCACTTAAACCGGGCCGTTCCGTGCTAGGCATGCCAACGATGCCAGTGTCAAAATGTTTGAGCCTTCGCTACTTCCACAACTTTAAGTTCATATGCGGTTACGAACGTTAGCTTGTAATCCGTGTCACAAACAGCTTTGTATATGTTTCGGGGCAGACGAAGCCGAAACGCATGGCTGGCTAGCAGTGAGCCATTTAGTTTGCGCATCTAAGTTACCTCAGAGGTTCGTTGTAATTAGCTCAGTTTCTTAGGATCGCTTCGAGTGTTTGAACCACTCAAAGGAACTTGTAGTTTTATTTAGCCTTAGTAAAGATAAATAACCAATGTCACATCGCAATCATCTGACGAGGATAGAACGAGTAAGCAGCCTGTACAAACAGTGTCAAAATTAGGCCAATAAATATTCGATGTCTAAGATAAGGCTAACTGGATGACAAAGCATGAAATCATACATACAAGTACACACTGCGATAGTATCTATTTAATACTCTGACTAGGACTTTTACGAAGTGACTACGCGCTGCAAATGGCAATGATGGTTATGAACGCTTTGCCATATGGAATTTTGGATGACTGATTAGGACACTAAATTGCATCCGCTATACATGCAATAGATCGTACTTATCGGCAGTCGATTTTAGCTTCGCCTGAACCCTATCCCTTTCCCTGTTCTAGTGGAGATTAACTATATAAATATGTTTGACAAAACGTCCCAGCTTTTCGATCAGTCCAATCCACCTTTATCTCCCTTATAGGTTTAAATAAAGAGCTCCCAACGTACACCACTTGCTCTGTCATTGTGGAAATACTGGCCTACAACTAAGCAAACGCGGTAGATGATAAAATATGAGAATATTGCAAGAAAACTATCCTCAACGGCGAAGTACTTCCTATTGTCTGTAGAGGCATGTTTTACCTGATCAGATAATTACACAGGCCGATTTGAGTTTACTAAAAGCACGACCTAAACGCATAACGTTGCCGGCCGTATCACACTGCTTCTCTTGCGATATTAGCCAGTGAACTATTTAAGTTGACGAAGCCCCTGATTATTAACACAGGAGCTACACCGGTTACTGGCCGACTACCTGAGAAGGTCGAATATTTCCAACGAGGGTCAAGCGAAGGGCAATCGCGTGAAGATAATTTACCTAATGGAACCTTGATTCTCCCTAACTAACTGGATACGAACGGATTATTCAGTGGATTCAAAATCCATCTGTTTCTCCTCGATGAAATCTGGTCGAATCATCTTGCCTCCGACGCCAGGCTTTAAGGATATTTCCAACGCCCAGAGAGCCATCGCAACACACTTTGAAGGAATAATACCTTACGAGACATTCTCGATGAAACAGCGGATACACGTCATTAATATTTCGAGACCATAAAAAATCAAAGATTGCTATAAGCGATAATAATAGTACGATCTTCTGATTCTTCAACCTTATTCTTCAACCTTTACTCCCTAACTGAAATGTCAGCATGTAAGAAAACACGCTGAGCTCAACATTCATTTTTTTTCCTCACACCGCAAATTAAAAAACAGTTTCTCTCACATGCTGAGACACGTGTGCACTCAGTGAGATACATTAATATTAGACAACTAAAGGAGCCTATGGCGGAAAACCTGCGTTAAAATATATTACACGCATTGCCAAAAGCTCGGTCGGTACTGATTTGGCAAAATCAAACATCATGGATACTTACATAGCTGGTATTTAATGCTAAAACCTCGGTAGCCACCCTTCATTGAAACGAAATTGATCCACACCGACGTCTGGTAGGCCATCACCTATTGTCGAACAATAATAACAACAGAAACAACAACAATCTGTCATGTTGTGCAAAAACCAACGAAGTTGAAGGCCACTTTGTTAATAACTATAAAACTGTTTAAGTAAGTCTAGCGAGCATATTAGTTTCTGTGGCCTACCTGCTCTAGATAAGGGTTTATCTGTAAAATATATCGTAAAGCTTGTAGTATAAGCCCAAGCTAAGATCTCACATAGAAATATAATATTAATGAAAGAGTACGGGTTACGACTTTTATCAACGTTAATAGTTTTATTAAATCTCACGTCATAGATTTTTGTTATTAGGCGCTTAAATAAATTTACACCTATGCTCGATGCAGGTCGAGTCTGCTATAACCTCGAGATAGCAAATCATTATGAAATGATACAAAGCAGCCCTTTTAAAACCTTGCGTGTCTTTAATAATAATATCTGTATCTGGCCTTCAAAGTTCATTTTCAACCCGCAAAGTAAGATCAATCCTTTAAATATTTTTTGCAGTTAAGCCTTATTTTTTCCTTCGGCATAACGGCATTTTTTGTTGGCCAGATCAGTACAGCCGTCATAGGAAGCTACAGAATAAGACCCTGATTTATTTAGGAATAAGGAACTCACCTGGTGACCTTCGGGAAGATAGCCGCAAAGTTTGAGCGTGCGGTCGCCGTCTCCTAAGTTGAGCTCCAGATAATCGTCGAGGCAGAAATTAGTTGTATGATTCTATAACGCACATTTACAAACAAATCTGCATATTAACTTACTAGCTAAGAGTGTCTCCTACTCAAAAGAAAAATTAAAATGCTTAAAATACGAAATCTGTAAAGACTTCAGTGAAATGGTGATCGCACTTATTGCCAGTTATATCAACTATACGACGAGTGGAATTAAATAAAGAAGCATACGATATTTAATACGTTTCGCTAAATAAAAAATATTTATCACTATCTTTTGTATCATAAGCTAGTCTCTGATTCTTGAGTTGCCCGTGAGAATATCACGGAATCCATAACCCACGAAAATTAGCGAATGGTCGTCTAGCTAAGGTGCATTACGTTCTAACTCTTCTGCTTATATCAAATTTTGTTGAGGCTATCGCTTGAAAAATAAGAATCTTTGGGTTCTGTAATGAAATGTCTATGAACTAAATGTGTGCGCATTTCGATTAGAACAAGCTCCCAACTTTGCCAAACATTTGGTGTATACATTAACGTAGCACCAAGCAGTTTTTGTCTCTATTCTAAACAAGACAAATGTCAAAGAAAGTTCCCAGTCATACAGACACACTATGATCGCCATTTTATTCTAATTATGGGTAGCTAAGTCCCAATACGAACCCGCGTCCCGACTTGAAAAGCGTCAAAAGTAAGAAGTACGGTGGTTGGGCCATCTTTGCCACCTAGACCTCCATAGCGTTCCTTTTTCGTCCTTCCGGTATTGCGTTGTTTTCGCTGGTGACCGCGCGAAGTTGGGCCGTTTACACCCGGCTGAATCTGGTAGTGGCATCTTACCGCTGGCGGGTACGGTTGTGGATATCGTATGGAGGTGAAACTCTGTGGAATTACAAATAAACGCATCTCAATATTGTAAAGTGGTTTTTTACTGAGGGCAAATAGTGACTTGAACATATAGGACAAAGCTTAAGCCGTTTCATAGTTCCAAGGAAGCCACTGGATCGTCCGAAGGCCTCCTTTAACAAAAATATATTCTTTATTAGAATCATTTATATCATCTTCTGCTAGTTTAATAGATGTACAATAAAACCTTTCGAGCCGCCGAGTTCAAACGTTCTTTGCTTTTGACTTTGTTGAAAATCTGTTACCTCACTTTTTATATTATCTTGTTCGGCGCTATTTTAGGCAAATATTTGAATGTTTTTTAAAATAGGCCTCTAATAATATACAATTCAGTAAATATCTACACCAAATGATCAGTTATTTACGTGTCGCAATTTAGAGGTAAAACTATTTTCTTCGGGAAAAACAAATAATTAGGTATCTGCTTCGATATTAGTTGAGACTTCTGAAAGATTCGAACTATCGAATATTGAGAAAAAAAAATAAACAGGAATGCCTTTCGTGAAACAACAGGTTGTTACAGGTGGAATCATTATAAAGACAGAAATTAATGAAAGACTGAAAGAATAGACGACTACAACTCCGGCCTTCAATGGAAGGGCTGTTATGATCACGGTAGCTTTGGAGCAAAACAGAGCATGGGTAATAAGCTATATGTAATATCAATAAAAGATTCTTCGAAGTACCGAAAGCACTGAGGATAAAGGAAAAAACGCGAAACATTGAACCTAGAACATACAAGTATTATGAACGGAACATGGTCAGTCTGTACCGTTCACCAGACAGGGCAAGGAAAGGAGATAGCGTAGGATTAGAACGATGTGATTTTGGTTCCAATGCCTAGCTGATCTTAGTGTAAGCCGATGTTTATACCCGCAGTGGGTATACGGGCATTTCGTTATTATGGTATACTGCCGGAAAAGAAAATGGTCAATGTTGCCAGATATCTCGAATTCCTGAAGAGCTTTATGGACGTATGGCACGGAAATCTACAGCACAGAGCGTGCTTACTTTACGATACTACACGATTTCATGGCCACGTTTCAATCCTAGCCTTGGTCGGCGAAAACACAATTGAACGGTGACCCCAGTCATCATATTCTTTAAATTTCAGTCAGGTTTAAGTTTTTCCACCCATCAAATAACCTCCAGTTATATATATATATATATATATATATATATATATATAGGGTAAGGCACCTAAATTGCAATGGACTTTGGGGACTGTTTATCGTAACGAGCATGAGTCCATTCGCGCCCTGATACAAGAAAGAAGCCAATTTTTTTATAGCAAAACAGCAAACTTATCATCATGGAAAACAACGCATCCTTTTCACAATTTAGGCAAAAATTAGCCGCTACCGAACATTTTCGCGCAGAACGAATTTCGCCAAGCATAAAACTTGTTTTTTTTGTTTGAAATCGATGCTTCATGTTATTGCTGGTTTCCATACGGCCATAAAAAAATTCGAGAAAAGCTTTTATGATGCAAACTGGAAGATCGCCGATAGGATTGGAAGGGTTCAAAGATCAATCAAAAAGCTTTTTTTTTTATACGTGTGGTTTTTTTTTTATAGAAACTAACGGCCGTTTTGGAGAAATAGATATCAACGGTCCAGATAAACCTCGACAACTGGTCCCTTTGAGACCGTTTGCCCTTTTCTGCACCTGTGGCCGTTTTGGAGAAATAGATATCAACGGTCCAGATAAACCTCGACAACTGGTCCCTTTGAGACCGTTTGCCCTTTTCTGCACCTGTGGCCGTTTTAGTCGTTACATGTTTAGGATTTTTGGTCAGTTCCGAACGTGCGGTAACCGTTAAAAAATACTTGCGGATTATAAAAGGAAGATTCTCAAAATAATTAGTGAGTGGCTTTGGTCCACTGTTTAGGCTGTCATTGCGATGAACGGTGGCTATAGTGAACCAACATAACCAGCAGGAATGACGCTCCTGCATACAACAAACAAAGTGTGAAAATGTACGGTAAAATTTATTTTCCTTATTCAGATATCGTCTTAGAGACAAAATGTACGATACTTCACACACAAGAACGTATTTCTTTCTTACTATTACTTCTACGGTAATTTTGTGCTGCTAATATTGAGGTAACAAGCATCGATCATCAAAGATCATAACCATTACTTCATTCAGTTCTCATCGAACTCGTGACTGAGCTATCGATTTGACAATAATGCCAGTTATAGATCAACTCCTGTAAACGCTCGACTTCTCTGCGGTCGCAATTTCTCTAGTTGAACAAGCCCACACCACTACATAGACATATACGCTATATCGAATGAAATTATTAGTTAAATTCGATAGATGTCGTGTTGGCGTATCGTACTTTTTCGTTGACATAGCAAGGAACGTTTTTAGTGTCAGGTCTTTGTCGGCCACACCTTGTACATTTGACAGAAGGCTTACACGTCGCACACACAGACAGCTCTGATCCTAAAGCATCGCGCAAGGCTTTCCACTGGTTCTGATTCGTTCGGATCAGCTTCTTTGCCTTTCCACGGAAACAAGACGGGGAACGACAACGAGAAAAAAATGAATCCGCCCCAAATTCGAAACTAGATAATCGCTGTCGCTATGCTGTCGGTTAGTATGTAATGTCGGTTGATTGTATCGGCAATGCGAGAGAGGGAACGCTTGTAGCGCACTGGCTGAGCGACTATGAGGAAACTCGGTGTAGCTGACGTGAGCTGCTCTGGCGTCTCGCAGACCCTTAACTTCTGTTCGTTGCATGTTCAACCCAAAAAGGTCGGGAAAGCCCATTTCCCTTTCTTAATCTGCGGTAGAGAAAACCATTTTTCGATAAATGGGGTGGCGGAACGCCGAAGGAAGAGCTATCTTGCCATCATAACTAATCGGAACCGCTGTCGAGCGAAAAAGCCAGTTGTTAGTGCGGGAACAATGGAGTTCTCTAGTTTGGTCGGTCTTTGGTCTGAAAGAAAAGAAAACTACAATGAGCTATCTTGTGAGAATAGGTGGAAAGTTAAGAAGTCATACTTATATCGTCACAGTCGCCTGTTACCAATTTGGCGAGCTACCAATATGTCCGACAAGAGGTATCCGACATAGTAGCAAATAATCGGTTAAATGAAGGTCTTTCAGTTCAGATTAGCGGCGTTTCCTGCTTAAGCGTGCGACAGATGTTGTACTTTAGATATGCTAGAGAAAATATCTGCGCTTCATTGTAAAGCTGTCATTAAACTATGAACAAGATAATATACATTCGAACACTAGGACAATGGATTATGTTAAATACCTTTCTTCTAAATGCATCCTTCATGGGTAACGCTCGTTTCAACATAAACTATATATCGTTCCTTCACTTTCTTTTATTCCGACTAAAGTAATCCAATTGCTTGCATGACTTTTATTTCTATAGTTTCACTAGTTAATAGATAGGTCCTACTGTACCCTTTTATTTGTCCTACCGTTAGCGTATATGACACAGAAACGCCGGACGCTGACATTAAAGCAGTCGGAATAAAGATGAAATAAACACGGCCTTGTGTTTAGTTTAGACTCGTGCTACGCCTCGGCGTTTCTCGTACAAAAAACATTTTCTCTTCAAACGAAAGAGACTGCTTGATATACATTTTGTCCATTCGATGTACACAGGGTGCGATACACTTTTACTCTCGTAATATATACCGCAGATAAATCATTTCTATTAGTTTCTCTAGTGCCTAAGAATCGTTACGCTATTTCTATTCGACAGTTCACTTATCCTGTCTAATACTAACAATAGTAACGTGACAATAATCTCATTGAGATCTACTAAAGGTAGCCCTAAGCGATATTAGCGAGAACCACGTGCATGCGTATAGGTGCATGGTGATTGACTGTGTAGCTAGATATTCAACACAGCAGCTACCGGTCGTTTAGCCCCATTCGAAGAAGTTACTGGTTCAAGGTACTTCCAATTTCGACCTTAGCTGCTCCTTATGAGTGCCTAGCGTGCCATATAGTAATACGCTTCCAAGGCAAACGGGGTCTACTAGACAGCCGCCGACATCCTTCTGATGGCATGCCATAGGCAGACACCTTCTGCTTTCGCTAGCACAAATCTTGAATTGGCTGTTCGTTCTGCCAGTCGTCGGCGCACCTATATCTCTCTCAGCTCTTAGGATCAGGCGGACGGTGAGCTTCTGTTGCTACTATTACCGAGAGCATGCAAGCAGATTTCAGTATAGCACTGAAGAACCAAGCCCTCGTTCGATAGGTTTCTTCGATGAGGTTAGTAGCTCACAGAAGATACAGCTTTGCAGTGTGTGAAATGAGCCCGCACTCCTTCGATTCCAGTTTTTCCTGCGTCCCTCCGCGTATAGTCTGTATAAAGATACTTTTACGGATGAGCTTGCTGCTTTTGGTGAGCTCGCCATAGGAGCTTATTAGACCGGTTTCAACTTTTGTGGCTGATAGAGGGGCGGTCAGGCCACGCAGCGGCCATCTCTCAAGCGCAGGCGGTAAAACTTATCCTTAAAATAAAATTACGAACATGAACGAGATGCGGTTTGGTAACTAGTTAGCTTTTTTGTTCCCGAACAAATGGCCAAAGGACAGAGCACAACACAAGTGATCAGTAGGACAAGGCGATAAGACCGGCATCGTATCCTATATTAGAAAAGATACCCTATAGTGGCCCTAAACATGTTGCATAGCCATTATTTAAATTATATTTTTATTTTGTTTAGAAAGACGTGAGTTCGCCTGTCCTTGCTATTTTTGCAGTTGCTAAGTAATCAAAACAATATAATCCTTCAGTTCAATGTTGATTCTCCTTTGAAACATTTTGCCTGTCCTTTAAGTAATAGCTTCAGCCCACCCATTTTTCCGGTTTTGTAAAATAATATACCGCTTGTTAATGACAATTGGATTAGATATATCGATATACGTATTAAACAATGAATAGATATAATATATACATTTTCGTATTTCACGATTTTCCCTTACAGCTTAGATTGTCAGACTTTTAATAAATCTCAATAAACATTTGTCGGAGGCAGGACGCCTTCGCATGCCTGGAAAAATTATAGGTTGTTTATTTCAGGGTCATTACTTCGAAGTAGATTTCTTATTATCTGACGATAATCATGCCTCTATGTTTAGTTGCACTTGTCTAATTTCTAAGGACAAACTTTTGCGTTTAGCACTTGGGCTAACTAGAGGCGCGGAGCAATTAAGTCGTTCTCAAATGTATCTAAATACGTCTGCTCAGCCCTTGAAGATGTTTCTTATTGGACACTCCGATGTCCTAGAGAGCAACAAGTAATTCATATTGTGCTTATAAATACAGTGATTTTTATTAATTATAAGCTTACCAATAAACTCGCTTTTTGTTTGCCAAAAAAAAGACCCGAATCAGAAAACTTCACCCGCATGAGTTTTAAGAGATTCCGAAAAGCATCCCTGTTTGTGTCAATATGCTTTGTCCTCTGTTACTAACTAGTTCTTAGAATTAGCATGTAAAGGCACAACCCGCATGTTTTTTTTTGTGCCGCTTTGTGGTTAGAGCATTCCCGTTTGGCTGAACGGCATATCGAGGCTGTTCTATTATCACTGGCAGAATGTCAGAGTTGTTTATTGTAACAATCAGAGACTGCTTAACTCAGATTAATCCGGAATTATTCTTCGTAATGGGTCTGGCGGTAGGTCTGAAGGGGCGACAACGACGATAGGGGCAATGTACTGCACCACTGCACTATCAAGCAGAAAAACAGCCACTCACGCGTACTCAAATATTTTTGAGTAAATAAGAAATACCTAAGGCTATTTGACAGATTCCGCTGCCTTTAAGCTGAGAAATTTGTGATAAATAGCCGGACAGGCCAGACAGTACAACACAATTTAAAAGATTTCTTTAGTCTCTATAGCACGATCAGTTTTGGTTAAATTAATCGGGTTTGCAAGCTGGTGCATTTGAATTATAATCACGAATCCGTATTTCGAATATGCTTGTTATAAACCCAAAAGGAAGATTTGTTAAGTACTTACCTTCGCTCTCCCTTCTTCGACATAGCGGACAACAGGAATGTCTTTAGAACCGCACTCTGATATGATGTTTAGCACCTCGTAGCTGCGACAAAAGCAAAAAGTCTATGGGTATTAGGCTGGTTGACAAACTTGAGCCTGCATTTTCTACCTAGGCGTGCACGCGTCAAGGAAGTGTTTGACGGAAAACACTTTTCCGTAAGCATGAATACAGCTACAGTGAGAGCAGCTTATAATATGATGAGCCATAGGGTATCGTCGAGATGCAGACAGCCAAGCAATTTTTTGAACTGCGGAAACCGTACTACACCACCAATCAAACAAAGCTTACGGGAACATAAACATTAGAGAACGTTGTTTTGTTACTTCAGTAACAACGTTTAACGTAGAGCGGATTATGTTAAAGGTAAAAAAAGGAATTAGGCCATTTAATGGGATACCCAACGGCGATGCCAGACGTAAAACTCGACACATAGAGATTACATAATTTAAAGGATTACGCGAATATTCGAAATTCTCTCTATTCGAAAATTCGAAATTCTATTCGAAGCTGGTCTCACAGGAGATTCCTTACGTTTGAGCTGTCGTAGACCAGTGAAACAAATCACTCGGTAAATATGTTCTGCAATTTCATGTGGCTATCATCGCAGTGGCTGCACATGCCCAGTCCATTCATTTGAATCGAGTTCATAGGGACATTTACCCATGTTGAGAAATCGGCGGGGAAATGTCATCCCCCACCTTTTGTATCTTTTCCCTTGAATTTTTTACATTGGTAAAAGGAAGGAAAACGACGATAATCTTGTGGGCAAGGTTACACTCTCTCTCTCTATATTTTACATCATTTTAATATACATAAAAAGCACAGTATTTGACATTTGCATTAGAAACTGCACAGTACTTGTTATCGAAGATCGCTTATCTGCCCTGTGGAATGTTTATAGTGTTTTTATATATAACTTTCGGTTGCTTGCTATACAAGAATAATTTTTTTACGATACCGCTGTCATGCTCAATCTAGGTCCCAATTTGTCTGCTTCTTGAGCATAGCGGGTTGATTCCAGTAAAACTGGTAACCATAAAGCGAATGTATACCAGTGCTCCGTTCGTACCCCCATTTGTAATTAGGTTCAACAATATTAACTAGCCTGCCCAGAAATGATGTCGTCTTAGATGGTTTTTTTTCTCCTTGTACGACGTCTGGCTATCTTCTACCCACCGATGACTATTGACAGAATCATATTTGGAACAATTGAAATAGTTGGATGTATTACAAATTCGTTCGGTCGAAATGCGGTGCCAAATTTATGGCAATAGACATTTATCAGTGTGGTGCTTTTATTAAGTAGCACGTAAAATTTTGCCTGTTTCAGTAAACGCTGCCTCTAAATTTAACGCTTAATGCTAATCAATAAAACTAAAATAAAATAACAGATCGGTCGTTATAGCTTTCTATAGTATTTTTTTCCGGTCTTGTTTATTAGTGATCAAATTTATTTGTTCTGCTTTCTTCATCGGAGTGTAAATATTATATTATTATTTATAGACTAAATTATTATTATTATCGACTGAAGAAAATTTAACGAAAAAGAAAGGATCCACTCGCGTCATTGATCACTTAAAAGAAAAGGAACTCAAAGCACGAACAGTAACTTATATAGCATTTGGTCACAGTACAAACGGACTCTTACAAAACCTCTCCACATATATTATTGTATTTATAAAAGCTCAAGCAATCGTTATAACGCAATGATATTCTCCGTTAAGAGACAACGAGGTTGCTTGCACAGGCAAGAAAAGCTGACATTTTCTACAACCCGTCCTTTTTTTCTCTCGTTATTCATTGACACATGAAAAAAGTCCTTAATGGATTTACATTATCTTAGATGCGTCGGTTCCTGTTTTCCGTTGTCCCTTTACCTTAAAGTGAAGCCGGACCCGAGAGTCGAGTGGTCCGTGTGCACTGTCACCTGGAGCTCCGTTCCCGATGAGATGAACTGCAAGCTCTACAGGGGAAAATCAGACGACAATGACAACAAAGTACAAATTGGATTATATATATATATATATACGCAGGAAAGCAATTCATCGTAACGCTGACACCTATTTATCTAAACAATGGCCGCATTATCTCGCTGTGATGTTACGCTTCATCTCTTAATCCCCACGGCAACAAAGGATGAATAAACGAGCAAGACTACTCTCCAATTACTCATTATTAGCAGCTGCGATCGCCCCGAGCGATGTCTGCTAAGTAAGGGGCGACAAAGCGAACCCCACGTGTTGCCAACTGCAACAGGCCAGGCACGATTACAGACAACATCGCTGAATACCTGTGGGCGCAAGCAAGCTAATCGTACAGTTATGTGTATGTGACCTCCATATAGTAGTCTGCTATAGTTTGACACCTCTCACGTTTGGTTAATCAACATAGCCTGGGTACTTAACCTGGGACGGCCGCCGGCACGCTGTTCCGTTTCTCGTCCTTTTAGCTTTGGGAGCGACTGAAAGTCTGTGAGTGTATTTGTCTCTGTGCGTACGTCTACAAGTCGTAGTTTATCGGAGTAGGAACTTTTCTCTGCATGTGTGAGTATGTATGAATGACTGGGAGTCAGATCACAATTTGGCTGATTGCTAGCCAGCAACATTAATCGACGGTAGAGTGAAGCCCTGTCGAAGACGTTAGCGTGTAGTGCGACTGGCACAGGACGTATAATACCTACATACATACATACATACAAAAGATACGAAATGAATCTGGGAAAAATGGGGTATCGTACTGCACAGTGGCCAGTTGAGCAAGGATCTTACGTGACCTTGCGTTTTTTTTTGTACTTGTTATTGTCGGCTGAGACTGCTATAAGTGGTAGAACCGATAGGAGCGGTAGTGGTAGTCGCTGAAGGCTGAAAGTTGGACCGTAGGGTAATCGACGACCATCTAAGTGAAATCGTCACCTTAGTTTTCCTCAGGAAGCTATGCAATAAATAGTAAAATCTTATGAAAGACGATAATTTATTGATTATTAATTGAGTTATTGCCCTAAATGGTTCTATTTGACTTACTTTGCTAGAATTTGTGTAATTGAAAAACTACACTACAATTACTATTTTGAAGACAAAATGGCAGATATAAGAGCCGAACGGGTCTCGTTCACAATAATTTCCATTTTGCTGCATCAAAACAACGTAACTAACTGCCTGAGAAGACTTCCTACAGGAAAAACAATTGTCACATTACTACATAGAAAGTCTATGCCGCAGTGGTAAGCTGGGTCATCAGCTTTACCATTGGCTTACCATAGAATATATGGCACTTGATCAGCGTAAATATGATTTCTCTCGATTTCCGTTGCCTATTCAAATTGATCCAGACACTCCTACCCCACGGAAGTCACCTTAAAACGGATCTACATCAATAGAACCCACAACGATAACCTGCCTATATTTCAATATTGTTTTTCTTGACGTCCTGGACGGGCCGGGATATATAAAAGTACGGGTTTCTTTTAAAAGGCCGTTACTTAAATAGGTCGCATGTATTCTTAGGTTGTTCAAAGGTTGTTCTTAGGTTGTTGTCTTGTAAATCGGACTTTGTAATCCGTCACCGCGCTAGGTAAAACAAAAATAGTAGTTAGAGCAGCAGTACTGTAGACAAAAGACACACTTAACAGGCATTTACTAGAGATGTACCTACACAAAGTTGGCAAAATATTAGTTAGGATATAGCAAGCAATATTGGCGAACCTTGAGACTGAAGAACTTCCGACCTAGTTAGGCTACAATGATGATTTCTATATACTTGTCCCAGCGCTCTAACAGCTTATGGACAGGCACAAGCCTACAATTTGAGTCCCTAACGTAGGTTCTCTATATATGACTGCTAGAAGCCAATCTATATGATTGTCTACAAATTGCGCCTTTAATGCTCCGTAACAATACGGACTTGAATCAGGCGAATTAGCGAGTTCAAGCCAACGTTGGATATTACTCAACACAGGACATAATTGAGATAGGGCGATGAGATCTGGCCTTGTCAATGCGAATAGTCTATGAGTCTCTTGAGGAACTCGAAACAGCGGGCTACATATACTGTTGTAATTTTGAAAGCATCACATAGTAGCAGATGTTTCTGAGGTCTATTGTAGGTGCCTTCACCCAAGTTTTCCTTGCCTAATGTCTTCATTAATTTGTGGTGAATTTCCGCAGCGCTGACGCTTTCGAGGAACAAACTTGACCACTGATCGTTGATTTTCGAAGCCAACAGATCTCTTTTCTTTCTGAACTCAGTTGTCACAACACGCAACCAGTGTTCATATTACAATCTTCTAGAAAAGTGAAATATTTACTGGCCAAGTTATAGAGGCGTAGTTAGAAGTTATTTAAATTTCGAAGTTCGCAGAATTCCCTTGTCATAACCAATATATATATATATATATATATATACAAAGTAGGCCAGAAACCTCTTGACAGTTGGGTAGCTTTCCTTTTACATCTGTTAAAATAACAGAAGATATGTAAATGACTACAGTAAAGAGTAGATGTAATATAGTGAGGACTCTAGTGTCATTTATATTATAAGGCCATAGCGTTAGGATATATCTAAGGTGCAACAACTGCAATAATTGCTAATGTGATCATTACCGTGCTATACATGGAAATGGGCGCCCTTAGATACGCTGTTTACTGGTATATGTATGTCTCCAGATGCTTTACTAGACAGAAAATTATGACTTTTTGTACCAGTTATAAGAGAGAAGATTTAATAAGCAGCATTGTTTGAATCAAGACATTCGATGCAGGAAGGTAAATATGCCAGTGTCCATGAGCATATATATGCTGGTCATGCTGATGATGAAGTAACTAGTGCTGCTGATGTTTTCACACACAGTTCATTGAAGCTCCCACGGCTTAAATATCTTTCCATTGCTTTATTAAAGTCGAACACTGTGAAACATTTATTTATATTACATAAAACGTTTACGTTACGACACAGGTGATAGTCTAGGGTAGTGGTGTAAATCTTTCAGTCGCAACATGCTTCGCCGACCACACAGCTCCCTCTTCTTTTCCTTTTCATAGTTTTCATAAAAATTCCAACGAAACAAAAGCTAATAGCACGTATTATATATCAAAAGCGCATGCAAGATCTGGCCTAAATTGCACTTATTTTCATCAAGTCGTTCCTGTAGTTTACCTCATTTCGTTCCATGACACGAGCTATTCCGTTGTAGACAATCGTTGGTCTTTGACCATTCTCCATCTGACCGCATATTCTCAGCGGTGAATCTCCTTCAATGGAGGTAGTTCCCCGCAAAGCTTTCGGCGCTCGTTCGCTGACGCTGTTACTACTCGTTAATTCTCCATTGCTGTTACTACTGGCTGTTCCGACCGATCCGGACGGCGACAGGGACAATTCGACATAATCGTAAAGGCACTGGGCCTGCCACTCCACGTCGATCGACTTGAAGAACACGAATATGCGTTGGCCTAAATGGACGTTCGATGCACAGAAGAGAAAGGTAGCGAGACAATTGGCGGTTTACTAAATGGTAGTAGTTTAAATAGGTTTTGGCTAATGTTGTATCTTCATATGCTACTAATGGCGGATGAAGTTACTACTAAGATCTAAACTGAATCTTTCTATTAACTATGAAGATTGTAAGAGTTTTCCGTCTGACATAAAAGATTAGAACAAGGGGGCTAAATTGAATGCATTTTACAACCAGCTGTTTTGAACGTATCCATTATTTACATTTTCCAAGTGTGTTTGGATGTTGTTCTGCGTAGGTAGCATTGTATATGTGCGCGTGTTTAGGCAAAGATATTTTTATAACTTCAATAAGGTGTTTCGGACGACCTAGTCGTTCGATGAAAGAGACGAGGGTTCATTGTTTCAAATCTCGCCCCCCAACACATACGTTCTACACAATTTGTATGAAGAAGGAAATATTTTTATCAAGGCACGATATTTCATCATTGATGCGTGCGTTCCGTAACCAAAAACCTTTCCGTTTCTTTCCCGTATTCGGAGAACTCTGAGCAGCATTTACCAATTCATATCTGGAACTAGAATTCATACTTGATGTCTCCCTGGAGAGAGGCACCGGTAGTAAAATATGCAAACAATTTCTTTACACCAGAGGGCTCACCCGAAGCATTGGCAATTCAAAATGGACCACCTCTTGAATTGTAGGCACGCGCACTTTATTTACGTTACTGATGTCAAGTTGAAAACTTTGGACTGGCGCGTTATGGCGGCAAGCCTCATTACTATGTGAGGCAGTCCTTTTACGTCTACTTGCTCGATTAATAGCTACTCTGTATGCACGTCGTGATGTCTACCGATAGGTGCCGATGTCCGTAGCTGCAGTGAACCGTTCTAGCATTGGATTCGAACGTAGAAATTCGTACACAGCAACCCATCGACCCAAACGGCATCTGTAACTGATTCTGATCGCAACGCGAACTCAATGAAAAGATATTAAAAACGATGTGATCCCGGCTAGCCAATCGCGTCCTTCTTTTGTAATCTTCAGTGTTAAGGCGTCAAGGCCCTTTGATCGAACGGTATCCATCAACCGTCCACCAGTGCGTTTATTTGCAAACGCTATCGTCCTTTTATAATAAAACAAAGAATAACAGTAGTAATAGATAATCTAGATAAATGGCCAGCCTAAAGAGCTGGAAGTATGCTGTCTAAAGCGAAACGTTACGGGAGCCTTATTATTATATTAAATAAAGACAAATGTTCATAGCAAAGCAGTTAATAAAAGTTACATTTTCTTATCAAATGTGCTACGAAAAGAGTTCGACGTATTTGCAGATAGTTGAAGGTGTAGATATGTTATATACTTCCAATGGTCACACACCCCAGCCTCACATCGATAATCGAGGTCGGAACGGTTCTCAGGTGTCGGAAACTAGCTTTACGACATGTACTCATATGGTTTTGCGATGAAGAACGAAGCTTATGATGAGCTGCACACTCGCTATGCAAAGGGTAACAGCTTGGTCAAAGCTGCGGCAATTGTATCTGTCCCGAACATAGCGTACTACTACTACTGCTCAGTAAACTGAAACCATATCGTTTTGTGGATATATATTTATGAAATTCTGTCTTTTTTCACACCGCTAAATTTACTCGCTCGCGCAGTAAGCGGTTAGGCTCTTGCCGAGCTTAGATTTTATAGCCCAAAATCAGCGAATGGTACTTCAATAAACCGTAAAACTCAAGCGTACGCTCGAGTGGCCGACAGACTGTACATCGTCCAACATGTAGCCGGCATGAAATTGGCCGCAGCATTGAGATTTTTTTCTTAAGAACTTTAATGCCGATACCGCTTCTGATACAAAAAAAAACTAAGAACAAACAATAATCTAAGCATACGCTAGCGGGCAGCAACTGGACGAGGAGCTTGTTTTTGCAATAGCCGATACAATTATCGATTTCGTATAGTTTGTAACATAACTTCGCTCAATAGGAGGCCATTGTGCGAGCGAATGAGTAGATAAAAATGGTACATTTTTATATGGGTGTCAGTCAAGGTCTATTACTGAGTCGATAGGGTTTTACTATTAGCTACCATCTATTTGGTGGCTATTTTCGATAAGTTGTTTTTAGCTGAGTTCTCTTAGCCCTGAGATGCATTAGCATAACGATCACATCTAAATAATGCTATAATTAACTAAGCTATGCTATCTGTAAAGGAGAAGTATGAAACGCTAACATTTTGACACATAATGCTTGTCAATTTACGTCAACGTGCATTTATTCATACTGTATACCATACCCAAACAATCGACCAAATCGTACGTTTCGGTTGATTTTTTCTAGCATTCGCCTCGCCGATCTGTCGCTTTGTCGTAGACAACCCCACTATTGCAAAGTGCCGATATAACTGGCACAAGTCCTGATTCGGAACATTACCGTCCTTCAAGTTTAAATAGTATAAATAGAATCCTTGTAGTCAAATTTCATATATACGTGGATATATACACATATAAAAACCTAAGGCGAAGGGGATTTTGAAAATTGTACGGTTGACAAAAGCTATTGTTAAAGAGAAAAACAATCAGCACAAGGCGGCCTCTTTGATTACTCCTATTGACGCTGTTACTGCCCCTCAAAGCGGAGCAAAAATAAACTACGATCACTCAAAATTTTTATCTTACACTTAGCAGTGAGGTAAGAGAAAACGTCACATTTGTTCTCATTCAGCTACTTAAAATTTAGATTTTTTATTTATTCCTACTCATAGGGGCTGTAAAAGGGAACATCAATGGCCCATTGAAGCCGCATTTAACATTATGGGAAAAAAATAATTTTTGAGTTTCAAGTCGTTTTAACAGAATATGTCTCATTTTTGTCAACCCTAGTTCCATTCACTTTGTAAAAGACCTTTTTACAAGAAAGTATATAATCTAAATAACTTCACAACAGAGATCTATGCTATTAAATTAAGCAATTTAATACAATGATTCAAATTTAATTAACTTACCAATAAAGCAAGTACTTGTATCGGGATAAACTCGACTATTACTCTGGAGACTCAAGTAGATTTTTTTATCGAGTTCGCAACACACATCAACCCCCGTCTACATCAAAACTTCACCGCAAATAACGCCCTATTAGGGCTCAGCGTAAACCATCATAGAAGCGTTCATTAACTCAAAAATGTATAGATGGTATGTGACCGCAATTTGCTAATGATCAGTATGGGCCAACGTAGGAAAAGCTGAATCAGCTGAACTCACGTGCATCGTTCCCTTTGCTACACCTCTAATTTTTCCCAACGAGTACAAAGGGGCGGGGCCGGTAAGTCTATTCGTGCTATTCCTTGAGACACAGGCGGAAGGAGTTAGAGCGCGCCATGCGTGAAGGGGCCAGTAAGGCTCCAATAACGCTAGTCTCCGTTCGCCCGTTGGCGCAGTCGTCCATGCCCATATTCCTACTCTTCACTAAATACATACAGGTGTTTGTTGTTAGCCTTTGGAGTCGTCACTGGACCGAAATTCATAAGACAACACAAAGGCAGCCAGGCGCGCCAGCCAGTTCGTCTAGAGAGAGAACTAATCTGCCCCAACCCGCTAATTGCGGGTTGACTGGACTGACCGACCCAAAACGAGTCGATACCATTAACTGCCACTGATTATAGAAAGTAGAAACTTATGACGGAATATATGTGTACTAGGACCGCATGTTGTTATAAGCTTGTTATCTTCCAAAACGGCATCTGTTAGGAGATAAACTGCCCTTAAACACACACTAAATTAGCCGAACGTGTCTAGAGCTGTCCCCACGCTGCCGTCAGACAAGCTGAGGAAAAAACTGTGCTTAGTACAAGTTTATTAGTCACTTTCTGGTTAGTGGTTCTCCGCAAACGACGACGATGAGTTGCGAGTTTTTTTTACCTCAACAATGGCATTCCCCAGCCCAGCCCAGCCCATTCTCTGGGCAGGTTACCGGCCCTTGTCACTGGCGAACAAATCTTCGGTACTGTGCTATAGACTTCTTGAATATGCCTGATAGCTCAGCGTTAAAATGTGTGATCTGACGTATAAAAAATGTTGTGGTAAGGCTTAATAATCCTACTTACTTTATCAATACGTATATAGTTCAGATTGTCCAACATTGATACTAGCTTTTATTGGCCTATCGCCTCGCAACGTGGTCCCCATCTTGTCGTTCCTTTCGAAATAAATCGATCGATAAGGCTGGCTAGACGGCCATTAATAGACAATCACTCATTACAGCGTTTGCTAGTTTTGAAGCTTAAATTATTGTTTCACTTAATTGTAAAAGCCAGTTAAAATCAATAAGAAACTATTAATTTTTCTAATTTTATTTTCAACATGGTGTATACATTATATGAATGTAGAGGCTAAAGTATAAATAGTAATATTAGTTGAATCGTTGGAAATACTAAAAGTATGACGCATAAAACGGTTATTAAAATCACAGTAAATAATCACAATAAATAGGCAGCGTCTAATTGAATCTATTTAGCCCCGTACCAGGTTCAGCGACGATCCTTTTAGTGTAGTGCAGGTTATCAAGGTACGGCATATCGGGAGCTGGGGTCCGTACGCATCCGGCCACCCCCGAAGGGCTCGTAAGCGTCGAATTGAGCTCGGCTGGAACAACTGGGACGATACGAGAGAAAAAAGCTATGGGATTACGACAATGCAAATTAGTTAGCGCGAAATACTCAAGAGGTTCGAACGACATTGTCATTTTTCAGCTCTCATAACACGTACGTATTACCATATTGCTTATATGCTTAACTGTCTGTATAATGTCATTAATTACCGATGCCTATTCGATCTTTTGCAGACTTCCATTCTGTCGTAGCTCAGTTTCGGTATGAAGTCGAACACGTATCAGGCTCGTTGAAATAACACTTCAAGAAACAGACAGAGAAATACTTTGGACCCTCACCTAAGAGTTATTACACTGCTATTATGCACTTCACTGGGTAGTAGCCAAGGTCATTGTAAGAGTCCAAGGCCACAATAACACTCGGAATCATAGAAGTGTTCGGTGTCCAAAACGTGACTGAAAACTACTAATGGAACGGCTTTCAACGAGACCCACCCATGTATTTGGCTTGTGAAGCAGGATTTACTTAACGAAACCACAGTGATGTAGTAAATAGAAATGTTGTTATAAAACAAATTCATGGTTAACAAAATATGATATATACACTGTTACAGAAGCTGAAAATGCCAGAAGGCTCCCGCTATGCTTGATTGCGGTTTTGATCTTAGTTTTTCCTAGGTTGTTCTGTGCGCTAGTCAAACCCGCTATGGCGCACAGGCAGCTGGCAGGGACTCGAACATCTACATGCTTCAGTTCAAATCCTTAAGGATACACAGGAACTAACAAAATCGATAGTAATGGATTTATTAATGATGCTTGCCTTTTGACACAGGGAACACTGATGGTTTTTGCCTTCTACAATTTCGTGTCCGATCTGTTCCCAACTAGAACATTTCGCCATAGAGGCCTAATCAATTTTACTGTTTCTTTATCACCCTCACAACTTGCTTAAAAGTGTGTTCTTTATTCTGCGACCCCGGGCATGGATCTTCATGCGAGGAGACAATGTACACCAGTTGGTAATGATTTGGCACTGGGCCCTTGGGCCATCTTGTCAATCTGGATTATTCTGCGGCGATTGTATTATCGGAACGATAGATATTTTCTTCGTCTTTCGAAGACGAGGAGTTTTTCTTTTTTCCTTCCATATGACATATGGTTACTAGCTCACGGGAAAGGATCGTCGGCCTGTGGACAAGGGTAGCTGCATTTCTACTTTTTGAGCTCCTTGTTTCCCATTATATCGTATTTGTAACGTCTTTGTGAGAATGCTGGGTCGAAGGTTGGTGACGGTCCTGGCTATTGGATACATGGAAAGTGGTGCAGAGACTTGGATGGCTAGGATGTTGCCAGTTTTGTCCGCCGAAGTCGCGAACTGGGTGCGAAAGAGGGCGAAAGGGTACTTTAGTCATGCACAGAAAGAAGGAATAGTCGGTCAGTGACAAGTCAGACATTGACTGGTTGTAGATTAGAGGCGTCTGTTGTCTTTGCTACGGCTGTCAGTGCTATCGAAATTTTAAGCATCACTTCCGCTACGGCTATTAGTGGCACTCTTGGTTTGAATTAAAATGGCCCAGTAACTCACCTTCCCCCAGCCGGTAATGGAGCTGTCCGCTACTGTTACGTACGCTGTGTAGTGTATAATGAAGTTGATGCCGCGGTTGCGGGCACAATATCGGCGTCATTTTTGTCACTCTGGATGCAGCAACGACAAGCTTTTTGTAAACAAAGGATTGAAGAGAGACGACTTTTTCCCTGGCTGCCTGCTTGCTTGACTATCGCACACATGTGAAAAGACAATGTGGGCTCCTCCCAAACATCTTCTCAACTGCCCTTAAAGGAATATGGGGGAGATATTTGCGGCGAAAAAGCCTCACAAATGAAAAGGAAGGGGGGAGTCTGCAGGAGATGTGGACGGGGATTTACAGCAAAAGGGGCAGCTAGACATTGTATTTCAGGAGCTGAGCACAAGCGAACGTGGCATCGCGGAACCGAATAACGGGTGTATACATAGCACTGCGATGATGATAGCGTCAGCAGTACAGCCTAGTCTGGGAAGAGGCACTAGAGACTCGACTCTACTTCCAGTCACGCTGTTTCCCTTACGATGAAGATACACCCCCTTATCAGAAAGCAGTAAAAGCGTAGAGACTCACTACCACCTACGCAGTGCGTCAACCTACAGCCGATAAGCTACAACGCAGCTGGCATCTAACTACCGAAAGATAAAAATATGAAAAATTTATTAGACTGAGATAACACTAATTGACTGTTAATCGCCGATGAGAGAACTGTAGATGGGGTACGACATCTTCATTGTAACATCTCAGCGTGGTGTGTTCGAAAGGAAATAGATGTAGAGAAAGAACTCTAGGGACTCGTATACGTTTATATATGAGATCATAAATATAACCTGTTGCTATCGAAAATATATCCAGGCAATATCTGTCAGATTTTCAACCTTGAACTATATGATAGCCAATATTTGGATGCTGTGCTGTCAATGCTTCAATATCCAATCGCATACACAGTTAGGTTTTTGAATGCTGTACTCCAGTTAACACTCTTTGTCAAATACGTGTCCGACTCTGGCCGAATCTCCAAGAATATAGTCATTTGTTATAGCCGACGAATTAAAATGAAGGACAAAGTTAATGTGAGGACCTGCTGAATAGAGTGTTTCCTGCTTTTAGATTAATAAAAAAAATGTATCCCTTTTCCTTTTTATATTGGAAATGCGCAGGTGGCCTCCTGATTGGCAAGCGCCTACAAGCTGGTGCCGTAGTACTAGGCTCGTTTTCTATACATAGCCTAACACACTTGCCAGCTACGCTGCTACTGCCGACGATACCCATTTCAGTTGTCGCCAGGAACACTGCAATAGATACGATTCCCGCTTGCTCGCGTTCTAGTGAAATTCTTGCAGACCAGCGTGACAACGCTTCGCAAAATCCTTGTGCCACATTGAGCTGCTATCGACTCTAGTGGGCTGCGTACGCAATAAATCCTTCCTGGTGATCCTCGAAAATACAGGAATCGTACTGGTAATGTAAACAGGTCATATTAGATTACGAACTATGATTCCTGCTGGAGAACCTTAAAACAAGCCGGTATGCATGGCGCTGGTCGGAAGTGGACGGAAATATCTGGAGCGACCGATTGCCAATCGTCATAGCACCAAGGGGCTAATACATGATCCGTACCGTTGGCAAATCTGCGCGGCGTCCATGACTCGATGACACTGTGTTGCGTCGATGAACCGGTGTTGCCATAATTGTCAATTACTGCTGAGCAGCTACTCGTACAGAACTAAGGTTGAAGCTCACCGATTCATAGTGTTAGTTAAACACAGACATTCAACCGGAAAGAGCCAGTTCCCGCTGAACCACAGACCAGCACGTCCATTCAAGACGAGCATTCTCTAAGGCTTGACAGTTTTCACGTTGTAAACGCTCCAAACCGCAATGGGTTGTTGGAGGTAGTAGTAGTAGTAGTAGTAGTAAATCCAGTGCGGTGAACATAGTGGAGTTAGACGACAAAATCTAGTTTCATGCCTGCGCGCAACCCGAAAGCGGGCAAGCAGAATTCGATGCGACCCACGACGCTACAAAGTGTGCAGAAGGAGGCCGTGATGCCTTTGGCGTACTCTTCGAAACAGCTTTGCCGCTGACCTAACGAACGGGTCGCAGGAGCTACCCGCGCATCCAAATGATTGAGTCGCATCGAAACAATCCCGATCCGTACGACGGTCGCGTTACGCGATATGTGACTTCGTGCAGCCAGTTGGATATCTAGATCGACCACCGTGACGGACTCGGAAGGATTAATTACTTCCACAAGATTACTTAAAGGACCACTCAGCACTCTATCGCGATTGCTTACCATCAGCGATGCTAAGCACTGTGTCATGCTGGTGAGCAGCTACAAATATATCGACGGCGCATTTTAGTATGGACACCAGCACTCCACTCCGCATGACCTGTTTATGCGAAGCTTGGCATTGAACTCCCTAAATATGCGCTTACGTGCGAATCTACTGTATGCACGTGCACGCCTAGTAACATCGCCTCCCAATTTGAGGGCAGTATCCATCGCTAACCCTAACGAGAATCAACCAGCGATCGATTTAAATAGTAAAGGACATCGACTTTGGGCGTATAGAACACGAAGGTTGCGGCGCTTAGAAGGTGTCTTGCAAATCGTCAGAGTGAAACGAGGGTACTTTGAGATAGTTGCTCACTTTCGGGATTTTACCGTTGACTCCAGTCGTCAGTGCGTACCCGACGTCCTTCATTAGAGGCTTGGTAATAACGCAAGTTGCTCTGCCCCGGCGTTGCTTATAGGGATCGACTGCTGTTGGCCGACCTGTGTTGGGATGATGGGTTCGAGAATTCATTCGAGTCGTTGATACCAACCAGGATAGATTCACTGCTAACACGGATGGAGGCCACCGGCTGTCGTCTCCGTTGCGCTGTGATTCTGCGTAAGCCTGCACACGACGTATAGTAGAAGAAGCTTTGGGATTTGCCAGGTAGCTTCCTGTCCGCTGAGGAGAGCGACGCGTTGTGGCAATATCACGACGACCTATGATAGAAAGTCGTATACCGTACCTTACGGTTAAGTGTTCGCCTCTGCTCGGACAAACAATTTAGATATCGTTTCGCAATATTTATCGTTCAAACATAAGCTTCTGCTCCGTGACTTCGAAATCCTTGCCAGCTATCATTCTAAGATCGTGATATTTATCGAAAACGAGCATGAAGAGAACGTAAACGATTTCGATCCAGGGAATCACGACCGAAGCTACCACGTAAAGCAAATAAGGAAAACAAATGACGGATTGTTTTTTATGTCGTCGGATTTGACATCTTTTAGCACGCACTTGTTCTCAGCACTGAACCTCAAACAGAACTTGGTAAAATTGTTGCTGGATGTTCGTTTACACGCAGTGGCTGTTTCTGCCAACATCATAAAAAGGATGTCAGGTTCAATCTTGCGGAAAGCTGAGCGACATATATTTCAGTTTCTCTGGCAAGCATCCAATGACGAGAAAACACGCTGCTATCAAATGTGTAAGGCTACGCCGAGTGAGTTTCTTCGGACAGCCGCCGCGGGAAGCCTTCAAGTAGTGAGCCGGTTTGACTGCTCTGTTTACAATGGACGACGAGACGACTGATTTTACGGACAAGAATTCGATGGAGTCTCATTCGTGAAATATAAGACAAATTCTCCGGCAGTCATTGAGCATCCTTAAGGCTTCAGAATGCCATCGGTTGACGTACCGCCATCAGCTAGGCATTCCGAGATGAATTTGTCTAGCTGGTAATTTATTTGCATCGTACTAACTTCATATTTTCGGCCACGGATGCAAGCTTTACACGATTGCTGCCTAGTTTCAGGTTATATAT